>NC_133665.1:38696941-38842436 GCF_037893015.1 Macrotis lagotis
AGACTTGAAGTAATAGAAAATTTAGTTACCGAAGACATCAATCTCTTTACTTTTTTTTTCCTACTCTTTCCCCTTTCGATATACTTGTTCTTGATGTTTCAGGCTCGTGCATAACTAAAACAAGGGGGGAAATGCTTTCCGCCTTTTAGATTTAACTTTTTTGTTTGCTGGCTGTTTGCTCTCCAGCCAGTGATTTTTATCAGTTTAGGTGATTCCAGGTGTGGCGATTCCATCTCTTCTGCAGATAAGGGGCACATCTAGAATTTAAGAGCTTTAGTCAGTTAACCAAGGGCACGAAAAGCTTGAGTCAAACTTTGATTACTAATACAATGTGTCCGAGGCAATCCTTGAACACAGGTCTTCAGGTTTCCGAGGTCAGCCATCTGCACTGGAGTACTTGGAATTTCTTATTTGAATATATAAGTTTTGGATGTGTGTGCATAAAAATATATACACACTATACAAGTGTCTATTTTTGCATATGTGTGCATTTATATATTCATATCATATCTATATATCTATATGCATTTGTATATATTTATATGTATGTACAAGTGTAATTTTGAATAGGTGTGTGCCTATATATATATATATTTCTATCTATACACATATAGACATATTTGAATAAATCTATACACGGAAACATTTCTGGTCATAAATATTCATAGAAGTACGTGAAAACAGCTTTATATTAAAGCCATATTAAAAAACTCATGTTGACAGATTTTTAAAGGGGTCTGTGTCAAACACTGTTTTGAATTAAGGAAAAGTCAGGTGTTGCTCAGATGCAGAGACTCTAGGGTTTTTTCTATGCTAAAATATGCAAACAATCCATCAGCTTTCATTTCCTCTCCCCCCCACGCCCCTTTCCCCCCAAATCCGGTGGGTGTGGGAAGGAGCCAGAGATGATATATACAGGCGCCTTCTCTTTACTACTTGAGAGGCGTCTAGCCTAGGGAACTCTATAAATGGGAGGTTTTTAAACCCTCTTCCGAAATCGCAGTAAATTCTCTAAACAAGACATTTGGGAGCCGGAGAGCAGTCTGTCAAGCCTGGGACAATTAGCTGGGGGATCGGAAGAGGTCTGAGACGCCTCGACCTCCAGTGAGGGCAGGCTCTTTGGCTCTGTTCCTCCCGCGTTCACCTTTGGGCAACCTTCTTCTGGGTGCTTGAGGAGTTGTGCAAACTCCCTCAGCTGTCAGAACCCGGATTTGCTGAGGAAGGGAGCGCGGCCACTCTGGGCTTTGCCGCCACTCCCCAGAAGGGCCGGTTCCAGGGAAGTCGGGAGCAGAACAGGTGCTGAAGGGTCGGACGCGTCCCTAGAGCTTTCCCAGCCCCCCTGGGACCCACTCCGTCGCCCACAGACGCCATTCGTCGGGGGTCCCAGCTCCAGTGTTCCTGGACGCTCCGCCTTCCTCTCCTCGGCCACGAACAGCAGGATCCAGAACCCTTTCCCCTTGGACCTTGCCTGCTAGAAGGGGGTGGCGTCCCCTTCGGCTTTGGGGTGCTCGAATCTCTCTGGCTAGTCCCCCTGAAGCGGTTGCCTCCTTCTCTACCACCCGGTCACCTCTGGCCAGTACTTTCGGGAGCTCTCGGGGCAGCTCCACCCCAACTTTGCGCCTGAGTTGCGCCCTCCCCTCCCGAGCTCGGGCCCCTTTCTAGGAGGGCCACCTCCTCCAGCTGGCGCATACAGGTCGCTCTGGTCTCGGAAAAACCGAAAATTAAGGAATCTGGACTCGGGACGTGAGCAGATAGGCGCTCCACATACTCTGGCTACCCTGGACTTAGGGTGTCCTTCCTTTGGCTGCTGAGGAACTCTCCCTCCTGACCCCCCCCCCCCCGGAAGAATTGTGAACCAGAAAGAAACTCCTTGGAACCCTTTAGCTCTTGAGAAACGTTTTAGAGGAAAAAGAGAGCTGCCCTCTTCCCCAGCTGACCCCTTCCTCCTCTGTTAATCCCGCCATCAGATTGGGGTTGGAAAAGCTGCGGAGGAGAAGCCGCTTTGAGGGAGAGACTCTGGAGAGGGTCCTGAGTCTGGTCTCAAGGCCTCGGGCGACCCATCCCTAGAGGGCTCTGTGAAACCATGGCCGGCTGCTGCTGCCTGTCCGCCGAGGAGAAAGAGTCGCAGCGCATCAGCGCCGAAATCGAGAGGCAGCTGCGCAGGGACAAGAAGGATGCGCGCCGGGAGCTCAAGCTGCTGCTGCTGGGTGAGTGCGCAGTGGGGAGCGGCACGGCCCTCCTGACCTCACCACACACACAAAGCCCTCTCCCCGACCACACCTACCCGGAGGATGCGCTGCTGTACATATCAGCGCCACAACGGGGCTAATTTCTAGGAATCTAATGACTCCTGGTCTCTTGTTTTGGTATCTTTTTTCATTCCTTCCGTAAAGTTTGGTCGGGCCGTTTGCAACTCTGAAGGTTTAAGTTCCCCTGCTCGCTATTCCCTTGACCCTGTAACGGCGACAGTCCACCCTTCCATAAAACTAGGTCAGGGACTTAACTACGTTATTAACCCGCTGCTTTCTTTCTTTCCCTTTTTCCTTCCTCCTAAAGGAAAGGATAAATCTCCGTTCTCCTCACTACTAGAGTGGATCACAGAGGAACCCTTTAGGTGAAGAATGTTTGTTGGGGAGCGGGATACAGTGCCAATACTCACTTCATTTCGCTTTATGCCCTGAGAATGGTTTATTCCGACCTCCTCACTGTGCTTTCTGCCCGACACTCAACTTTCCATCTCATTTCCAGTTTTCCATCCCCTGTGAAGCTAAGTTCTGTCTGTTGCTATTTCAGAAATACTCTGGGATTGTTCCCAAGCTATATGCAAAGTTCTGGAACTTTGCTGTCAGAAAAACCTCCAGCTTGCAATGTCTGGCAAACGTGTGCTGGTGTGTATGTGTGTGTTATCTGTGTTATATAGCATGATTTAGGAGGAAAAGTGGGGTTCAGTGGAGATTAATTTTAAGGTTTGTCCTGTGCTGTTCATAGCAAATGATTATTGCTAACTGCTTAAGCACCCATGCTGGGTTTTTCCCCCCAAACAAGGCTATGATTTATTTAATTTTAATATGTGTTTCATTTTAATGCGATTTTATTTTTGTAGCAGAGATGTTTGTGAATAGAATTCTGAGCTTGGAGTGAAAGTTATATTTGGGCTCTAACACGACTTCTTACTTTAGCCATGTGAAGCTGGGCAAATTATTTCATCTTGTGCCGCAAAACAACTAACTCTCTTTAAAAAAGGGGGTTTAAAATAAAAGATAATAATCTTTTGTCTTTTGGGGGGGAGGAGGAGTGTGGAGGGAGGCTCCTCCAAACTTTTTTTTTACAAGGCAATGGGTTTAAGTGGCTTGCCCAAGGCCACACAGCTAGGTAATTATTAAGTGTCTGAGACCGGATTTGAACCCAGGTACCCCTGACTCCAAGGCCCGTGCTTTATCCACTGTGCCACCTAGCTGCCCCTAGTCTTTTGTCTTTTGTTCAAACTCCACAATTCTTTCTCTGGATACAGATGGTATTCTCTATCACAGATACCCTAAAATTGTGCCTGATTGTTGCACTGATGGAACAGCAAGTCGATCGAGGTTGACCATCACCCTCATGTTGCTGCTAGGGTGTACAATGTTCTTCTGGTTCTGTTCATCTCGCTCAGCATCAGTTCATGCAAATTCTTCCAGGCTTCCCTGAATTCCCATCCAGGGGACTAACTTCTTCTGGAAGCCTGAGGCAGGGTTGCAGTTGCAGGTTTGGCATATGGTAATCTCTAGGGCCCAACCCTATTCAGAGGAGGAGCTCATTAGAAGGAAACAAGCATTTATTAATCATCTACTATGTTCCAGTCACTATACTAAGTACTTTAACACATATTATTTCATTTGATCTTTATAGGATGTAGGCACTATTATTATTATTTTTTCCATTTCTAGTTGAGGAAACTGAGACAAATAGTTAAATGACTTGCCCAAGGTCAGGTCCTACAGCTAGTAAGTGTTTGAGGTCAAATTTCAACCCAGGGTCCAGGTCCAGTGAACTATCCACTGCATCACTGATGTGCCTCTGGGAACTGGTCTCTGTGTATTAGTCTCAAGTTATTTTTTAAAAGATTTAAGATAGAGACTGAGAGAAAAAAATACATACTCAAAACCCCCTCCTCTCTATAGAATTATATGCCTTGTATCCAAAACTTTCAGTATTTTACATTATCTACTGAATGGGCATAGAACCATATAAAATTGGTGCAAGAGAAGTTCTTGCTAGATCTCATCTTTACTGAGGACTTGGAGGTATTATAAGAGGAGGGAATTCTTAATCCCTTTGACTGTTTATTGAAGCCAATGAATCCCTTCTCAGAATGTTTTTAAATACATGAAATAAAATACCCAGAATTACAAGGAAAACCAAAAATAATAACAAATTGAAAAATAATAAAAATGAAAAATAAATAATGATAAAAATAAAGATATATATTTTCCCATCTAAGTTCATGGACCCCTTCCCTCCCCTCAGAAATTTATCTTTGAACTCAGGTTCAGAATTCCTGCTATACATGGAAACAATGTAAAGAATATCAGACAGCCCTCTGCTATCTCTTATACTTTATTTTTATTCCTTAAGGATATGATTTCTCTCTCATCACATTCACCTTAGATCAGTGTATACCATGGAAACAACGTAAAGACTAGCAGAATGGCCTTCTGTGGGGGGTGGAGGGAGGGAAGCAAGATTAGGGGGAAAATTGTAAAATTCCAAATAAATAAATAACTTAAAAAAAAATCTTTTTAATCTGTCAATGCTAGATGAGGGTCAGAGAACTCCAGTGGTTTAAACTCTGATAACTACTGCAATAAAATTGAACTTCACAATCCAATGTGTTTTATGCATTTAATAACATGATTCTGAGAAGAGATCCATAGACATCACCAAACTGTCCAGAAAATTACTTTCTATTATATTAATAACCCATTATTAATTAGACTTTATTTCTTCATTCAGGGACCAGCCCTTGTAGGTCCCTCAGTCAGTGCCTGAAGGTCTTGGCTAATAAAAAAAGTTATCCCTAATCTTTGGGGTACAATGTACCCCAAATAAATATACCTCAATCTTGGGCAGGACTCCACCCAACTAGGAGGCCTTACTTCTCTTGGAAATGTAAACAGAATCTCATCTAGGTAAGTTATTGCCCTGAGGAAATAAATCCATGTCCAAAGAACAGTGTCCATTAGAGTTTAGGGTGACCAAACTAATGAAAGAGAAAACTGATCAGAGTGGTCTTCATGGAGATGGAGTTCTTTGACAGACTGCTGAAGGCTGATAAGTCTTCTGATCAATTCTTTTAACCCATCTCCTCATTTAAATATACACTTAATCAGATTGATATTCATCTCTCAAGGATACCATTTTCAAAGTATAGCAAGGCTTCCATTGTCATTATGGCTTTGTCTTTGGTTATAGAGAGAAATCACTAATCATCAATTTATTGATTATTTGATGACAATATTAATAAATTGATGATTAATTATCTAGAAACTGTGTCTCAGGTTTTTTTCATTCATCACACTGCCAAAAGGGCAAAATGGTACATGACAGAAACAATCAAGGACCTCTTCTTTTAACCAATAAATGAAAGACAATCTCTGTATTCCAGATCCAGTGGTATTAATAGGTAAGCTATAGTATTCAAAGGTGACCAGTAGCAATTCAGCTCAGCTAACATGTGTTAAACTCAGACTTTGTACAAGACAACTATCACATTTTTCCCCAAAATTTTCTTTTCTTGGGATTAAATATTCCAGATCTTTAAAGTCCCTCTACCCAACCCAGATCTTTATTTTTAGACAAACTATCTTGCTATGCCTCCTTCATCTTGTAAAGTTGTTTTTTTTTTAACTCAAAGTACATTCATTCATCCCATGTCCAAATTCTAGTTAATAATGAAATCTGACTTTCCTATTAACATTTTTTCCTGAAAACTTTTCTCAAAGGACTCTCACAATGACTTACTAATCAGTACATCCAATGATCTTTGTAGTTCTTTCTTGTTTGAACTCTCTAGAAACTATTTAACTGTCAGTTGTTATAAAGTGAATTTTTCTGAAAGTTCTCTCTTCCTTGACCATCTCTTTCATTCCCATAGCTTCAACTCTCCCCTGTATGGAGATGACTCCCTTGACTTTTCTTTGGAGTTCCAGAACTGAATTTTCAACTGTTTACAGAAGATATTTTTGTTTATTTTATTTTTATTTTTGCAAGGCAATGGGGTTAAGTGACTTGCCCAAGGTCACACAGCTAGCTAATTACTAAGGGTCTGAGGCTGGATTTGAACACAGGTCCTCCTGACTCCATGGTCGGTGCTCTATCTACTGCCCTATAGAAGATAGGTTCATTAGCTCCATCAGTATCCAGACTGGATCTTTCTTCCTTATGATGACAGTTTCTGAAAATGATACTATCATTTTCTCCTTATCTCATGTTCGAATCTTTGATCTTTTCCTTTATTTTCCACACTTAGTCTCATCAATTCAATTTTTGCAATATTTTACCCACCTGCTTATTAGAGTATATTCTCACCATTCTGCTATAGACTCTACTTACCTGCTATATAAGAAGTTTTTGCAACAAGTCTTATTGTCTCTACTAAATCCCCCTTTCAGTCATTCTTGTACCCCACTGCCAGACTCTGTTTTCTTAAACACATATTTGGTCATGTCACTCTTCCAAAACCTTCAGTGCTTTACCAGCAGTTAAACTTATTCAAGATTCTTGGTGATTTGTTGAGAGCCCTGTCATTCTAACTTTTTTTCTTACAGTTTTCTACTATATATATATATATATAGTAGAATATATATATATTCTCTCAGTCAAACTGGATAACTTGCTTTTCCCTAGAAATTCCCCATTATTTCCTGTATCATGTATTTTTTCTGTTCTCTGTACCTGAAATGCCCTCCATTTACATCTTATATTTTGAATTCCTATATATTTTTAAAGTTCAGTTCAGACTCCTGGAAGCTTTCTCTTACATAGGGAACTTAAAAACCTGTGTTGCATTAAAAATAAGATTTAGCATTATAATTTCTATTAATGTGTTATTTTACTCAACTAAACAATAAGCACAGTGATAAAAGATTTGGGGTGGAGAGAAAGATTGTGAGACAAGTATTGATTGAGAAAGGAGAGAGAATATTCTGGGTGTCAGTAGACAATGGCTACCATGATCTGGATTGGGTGACAAATTTAGATTCCATGAACTTCAGAAGAGTAAAGATTGATCTATGATGGTGGTAGGTGTAGCAACAGGAAGCAAGGAGTATTTTGACTCCAGCAATACAACTAAGGAGTCTGGGAGATGAATGAATGACTAGTTAGTATTATAAAGAGAGGTGGGGGGCGGCTAGGTGGCGTTGTGGATAAAGCACCGGCCTTGGAGTAAGGAGTACTTGGGTTCAAATCCGGTCTCAGACACTTAATAATTAGCTAGCCGTGTGGCCTTGGGCAAGCCACTTAACCCCATTTGCCTTGCAAAAACCTAAAAAAAAAAAGAGAGAGAGAGAGAGAGGCCAGGAATGAGGCATCATAAAGAGTGAAGTAGTCAAATCTTAGTGAGTACCAAAAAGATGAGAAAGGAACAGGTCAAAAATAAGAGGAGAGTTTGTAAATTATTGAGTACACATTTTAAAAGTCACATTGGAATGAGTGGTCATATGTGGAGGAGGATATGGCAGAGACAGAATTGAATTGGATGTCAATGAAAGACCCCAAACTTGCTTGCGTTTTCTTTCTACATATACCTTACACATATCTGGTGGTAGGGAACAGGAGACATTAGAGAAGAGCTGAACTTAATTCTCCAGTGCAGAAAATATCTTTGCAGCTGATTTAGATGATGTAAATGTAACCATAAGCTTTGACAGCAATTTTAAATATGCTAGGAAAGGAACATTATTCCCTTTATACAGTGACTTCCTTTCTGGTTTCTGATATTAGTACCCAGCATCTAAAGGGGAGTAGGGAAAGAAGGATTATACTTTATATTTGTGAACTTTTCTCTTACTCCTCTTCCAATTTTATACAGGCTAAAATGAGCATCCTTCTCCTAGGCTACTAATTGTGTCTGGAATTTATAATCTTACGGATTATATCTATTGTAAATCTGTTGTTTGTCTCAGTTGGCCTCTTGCTACCACAAAAATTGAAAAATTGATGACATTAATTCTTTTATCATATCTCCCATATTAATTGTTTTATTTTCTTCCTACTTCTTTCTCCACTTTTACTTTTATCCTACCCTTGGAACAGATGGTCCAGTTTGTGATTTAAGAAATTAAGAAAGGAAAAGTCTCTCTCAACCAAAAATTCTTTTTTATTTTTTCAATTCTTCAGCGACATTTCTTTCCTATTTTTTTAGGTTTTTGCAAGGCAAATGGGGTTAAGTGGCTTGTTTAAGGCCACACGGCTAGGTAATTATTAAGTGTCTGAGGTTGGATTTGAACTCAAGTACTCCTGACTCCAGGGCCGGTGCTCTATCCACTTCATCACCTAACCACCCCACTTTCCTATTCTTTAATATCAGACTTCTAAAGAAAACTTTGTGCTTGCTGCCTCCCTCCACTGGAGGCATCTTTCCTTATCATTCTGTTGAAATTGTATTTATACCATCAGCCGTGGTATTTATTGATGAATGCTCAAATTAACATTGTGGAAAAATGTAGACAACACATTTATATGTTTAATCTTCATTAATAACACTTTCTCCATTACTATTTTAAATCTAGACAATCAACTAAGCAACAAACCAAATCTTAATTTGTAGGGTTTTTTGATTTCTAGGTGTAATTGCTCACACTAAAAATTTAACAATCTCCAGTTTGAACTGGCTCCAGCATACCACTATCTAGCAACAACTTCCTTATTATCAAATATAAAAGGCAATTTTATTGCCCATTCACCAGCTGTACCTGGATATACTCAGCTCTCATCAGAATATTCATTTGGCAGCTTTTGGATTCAGAATGTTAAGTAGTACAATCCATAATTTTATTATCTAATGTACATGATTTGGAACTGCTCCAGGACCTCAAGAACAAATTTTTAAAATAAATTTTACATTTTTTATTATGAACTTTGCAGCATCTGTGAAAAGCAAACGAAAAAGAGGTCCGATTTATGAAACCATGAATCTCCAGCAGGAACCAGTGTTTTTAAAAAAGTATATTTCAAGGAGCGGCTAGGTGGCGAAGTGGACAGAGCACCGGCCCTGGAGTCAGGAGTACCTAGGTTCAGATCCGGTCTCAGACACTTAATAATTACCTAGCCCTGTGGCCTTGGGCAAGCCACTTAACCCCATTTGCCTTGCAAAAAAAAACCCTAAAAAAAAAGTATATTTCAAATTAATCATAGTAGTTCCCTATTTGGTTCTGTCTTCTTCTGAACTTCCTTTTACTTTCTTCTGTGAATTCTTAACAAATGATGCATTAAAGGAAACAGAAGGAAGGGCCAAAAAAAAGTACAAAGAAGATAGCTTTGATATCTGCAGATTGATTTTTGAATTTGAATAAAAGAAAATCAATCTACATGTAATAGAGATCTGCATTATTTTGTATAATTATCTTTTTCTATGTTATCACATATATAAAAATGTTCATTGAGGGGGTTAAGTTTCCAATAAAAGTAAATTTTAAAATTACTTTCCCCTTCTTTTATTCCTTTCTAAAAAAAATCTCTAAACTCTTATCACCCCACCCCTGAATAAAGCTCTTTTATAATAAATTGATTGTCAAGCAAACAACTGAATATCAGTTTTCAAATCAAAATTAATTTTATTTTAGATATCTCAGAAAAGGGAGTAGGGGGGAAAACTTCATTCCTCCTTGCTATTGCTTATATGATGGAGGAAGAGGCAGAGATAACCAGTAAATGGTCATTTAGGATAGGCTCTTTAATTGGAAACTATTTTGTATTGGCTTGCCAACTTTAATAAATCTGAATTTCTCTAACCTTTGTAAACTAAAAAAATTAGATGTGGTTAAGATTGATATTGCCCTATTGCTTCAGAGTTGTCAAAATGTCTTATTGTCAGTCATGTTAAGCATGAGTAATGTGAGTAATTTTCCAGGAGGTTATAAATTTAACTAATCTAGAGAGAAGACCTAGAATACTGGTGTCTTAACTTTTCAGGCCAGTGCTCTTCCCAGAAATTCATTCACATTCTTTTAAAAATTACAGCAAGAGGAGTGTTTACTTAGGATAATTGAAGCTAGGTAGTAAAGACTATTTTGCTGTAATGGATTTATGAAGAATAATTGCTAGCGATCATTTTCTCAAGAGGGGAGAGTTGGAGATGAAAAGGAAATGCTGAAGGGACTCCCTCACAGCAAGTGAAAAATATTTCAAATCTAGTAGGGAGGAAGAAAAGCAAAGATCTTGTGGATATAGCATCCTCTTCCCTTCCCTTTTCACCTCCCCCCTCCTTTTGTCTCCCTGGATTTAGCTCTTATCACTGATAAATTCCAGATGACAATATGACTGATCAGGATCTTAAGTGTCTTGGCATTTTTAAGTTACCAGCTAACTTTTTGACAAAAGATGCATCAGCAGGGGCGGCTAGGTGATGCAGTAGATAAAGCACTGGCCCTGGAGTCAGGCGTACCTGGGTTCAAATCCAGGCTCAGACACTTAATAATTACCTAGCTGTGTGGCCTTGGGCAAGCCACTTAACCCCATTTACCTTGCAAAATCCTAAAAAAAAAAAAAAAAAAAAAAAAAAAAGATGCATCAGCAAACTGGAACACAACCCCTGAGAGTCAAGGAGATACTTCCAAATGTCAGCTAAATATAGCCTAGTAAAAGAGTGTAGCTTGTTATTGTATAGTTATCTGAAGAATAAAACAGTTGAATTACCAATACATAGCTTTTTTTAAGAATCTAGTCTGTGATAACTTGATCTACTTATACCTTGGCCAGCAAATTCTAAGGTAAAAGAATAATTTTTTGGTGTTGAGTGTTTTGGATGTTCAAAGGGACTTTCATTTTTAGGTGATGGGGATGTTTTGAAGTAGGAAGAAATAGAAGAATTGCTACTTCTGAAGAAGATAAAACCAATTTTCACTTAATGTTCTCTCTGTGTCTGTGTGTGTGTGTGTGTGTGTGTGTGTGTGTGTGTGTCACTGTGTATATGTGTGTGTCTCTATCTTTTTCTATCTCTCTTTAAACAAAACTTACCTTAGTACCATTCTCAATGGTACATTTTTACCCTTACCTTTTTTACTTCTTCCTTTCTTGTTTTTTTTTTTTTCTTTCTTTTTCCTCCTCAGGTTCTTAAAACTAAAATGTTGAATATCTTCTTGGTTTCCTTTGTAATGCTCTTTCAGCTGTTACACATAAATAATGGGAATAAGAGGTAGCCTTATCAGATAGGAACACAATGACTTAGAAGAATTAAAGCTACCCCCCACCCTCTAAAGAAGAAAAGCTGGAAATAACATACTGAACAAGCTCTGGAAAGGAGCTAGCAAACACTTCTTGTGATAAAGATTTGGGAGTTTTTAGGACTGCAAAGTCATCTTGTAAGCTTGGGTCAACTGTGTGAGTATAGAAGGGAGAAAAAAAACTAATATAATATAATATTTGACTGCAGTTTATGGTAGGGGTTCTTAAGTTTTCTGGTTCTCTTGGATCCCTTTGACAGTTTGGTGAAGTTTTTTTCCCAGAATAATGGAAAATACAAAACCTATTTTCAAAATAATGTTTCTAATTGTCTAAAATGAAATGCATAACATTACAGAAATAACCAATTATATTGAAATGTAGTTAGTGATTTTTTTTTAAGTTTATAAGTATCAGGTAGTCCTGGTCTAGATTCAGGTAAGTAATGTCTTTTATACTTAGTGGTCTTACCACATCTGGAAACAGATTTAGTTCTTGGTGTCCCATTTTACGTGGGATATTGACAGTCTGAACCATGACATGCAAAGAATGAGTGACAGAACTGTAGATATGTTGGCCTAGCCCCTTGAAGACTTTAGGGGTAGAGTGAGGCAATTACTTGAACTCAATTGTTTGAAAAATATTTTTTTCTCCAAGTTGAAACATTAAAAAGAATGGGGAACAAACTTGTTCTGCTAGGTTTTGAAGGGCATAGCTGGGACTAATGGGTGGAAGCTATAGAGAGGCAGGCAGATTTTTTTGTTTAATATAAGGAAAATTTTTCTTTATCTAATGGAGCTGTCTAAAATATACAAATGTGAGTCTCAAGTAATTGTCTTTAAAGCAGAAGCAATGACCACACAAGAGGATATTATAGATTGGAGTCATGATTTGGCTAAAGCTTAGGCTAGGTGATCCCTTCTGTCTCAATAGTTCTCTGGTTTTTTACCAAATACAAAAGGATAGTTAATTTTACAAAAAAGAAAAAATATACTTTTAAATTAAGGAAAGAGAAGCAAAATGAATTACTGTTAGAAAAGTTGCTTATCAAATAAGGAGAGTCATTTTGCATGTGGTTTGAATTTTATTTCTTTAAATGACTACATTTTTCTCTTTCACTTTTAAGTTAAATAATTTGGAAGTAGTCCTTAATCATTGATAAGTTTGAATTGAAAAAAAACATATTTGAGTAGAAAGAATGGTTGACTTTCTCTGATTCTCTGGTCAGTATATTCTTGTTAGGACTAAAGTATCAGCTGAACTGTGATGTGAAAGGCATAAAGAAAGAAAACTAAATAGGAACAAAAATAAATCTGAGGAGGAAATGATTGTCATATATAATTCAAAATAAAAATATCAGAAGGGTAATTAAAATACTCAAGGAGAAAAGGAAAAAGAAATAGGTTACCCATCAATAATACACATGCATACACTCACACATACATAATCCTTTCTTTAGAGACATGAGAAGAAAAAAGATTTTTGCTTTTTTGGTGTTAATAAATTAATTTCATTTGATAATTACTAGGTACTATGATAGGTAATTGGGATAGAAATGTTTTAAAAAACATATAATCCCTGCCTTCAAGGAGCTTGAGAGAATGAAAAGGCAAATTCCATATAAAATGCATGAAAAAATGTTGAAAATTCATTATGCTTTTTTTGAAGATATATCCAATTTTTGGTTTTGAGAAATCTGTATCTTGGTATTATGGATAGAATTCTGGGCTTATTGAAGTAAGGTAGGATTCATTTCTTTGTATTTGTGACTCTGGGCAAGTCACTTTATCTCAATGTATATCATGTAGGTCCCTAGGACTTATCCCTTTAATCGTGGACAAAACTGTTGAGATCTGCTTTGGTGGACAGAGTTTTACTACCAGAAAACACAGACTTTCAAGTTTTAAGGAAAAAGATGCCCAACAGACTCTGTAATGGTTAATCAGTATGGGCAGATGTCTTGTACCTGGTTGTTCAGTCGTGTTCAACTCTTTGTGACTCCATTTGCGATTTTCCTGGTAAAATATTGGAGTGTTTGCCATTTCCTTCTCCAGCTCATTTTACAGATGAAGAACTGAGGAAAACAGGGTGAAATTACTTATTAAGTGTCTGAAACTAGAATTAAACTTAGGAAGATGAATCTTCCTGACTCCTGGGCTAGCACTCTATCCTCAGTGCCCCCTTGTTGCCCTAGATAAACATGTTTATTAAAATGTAGTGGGGGTTGATGGAAACAATAAATCCAGCCCCACTTAGACAAGGATCCCTTTATTGAATGAGAATACATTTAGATTGAACCAATCAACCTGAGATATGAACCAGGTATGAACATGTCCTGGACTCCCTCCTTAGACTTCTTAATGTTAAAGATATTCAACCTAGTAGGGATTATATGAATTAAAAAAGTCTGTTCAAAATAAGTTAACTTGTCTTTTATAAAAAATCCAAATGAACTTTAAAGAATATATGAAGAAAGATACTATCTACATCCAAAGAAAGAATTAATAAATAAAAAACTGATAAATAAAAAAACATATATTTAGAATAAGTTTACATATATTTACATATATATGTAAATCCATATCTATTTGTATTTAATGATAGCCATGGGGAAGGAAAAAATAGAATGTTTACATGATAATTTTGTTGTATGAAAGGTATAGCAACTTGTGTAGATTAGATTTGCAGTTTAATGTACAATCATCTTTTTATTGTACTATATTATGGAAATGCTTATTTTATTCCATATATTAAAAACAAAATGAAAAAATTTTAAAAGGAGGAAAAAAGATATGATTGGGTATCTGACTTCATAGAGATTATTGTTGAAGCCATTTGTTCAGTGGAATGAGCTTACCGAAGAGATTAGGAACAGATTTTTGAGCAATACTTATATCTAATAGTAGCCATCTTTGGAGGAGAGAGGGAGAGAGAAAAAAGAAATTTACCTGATAATTTTATTATATATTTAAAAGAAATAGCAAGTTGTATATAATATATTTGTAGTTTTATGTGCATTAATCTTTCTTAAATATTATGTTATAGAAATGCTTGTTTTATTCCATAAATTAAAAATAAAATAAATTTTTAAAGAACGAAAAAAGGTCTTTTTTTTTCTTATTAGCAGATGCTATATATCTTCACCTCAACTCTCAAAGAGGGATTAACTAGAAAAAACAAATTCTGGTACAAAACTGTACCTCTGCCTAAATGTTAGGAATTCCTAATTGGAGGCATTGAGCAATTGTAGCTGTACTAACTTTTCTTTTACTATGAATTCCCTAAAGGACCATTGGAGGATCCTATAGAGACTTGATGGGCCATTGAATTGCTCTTAAATTTCTAATGGGCTGGTTATTTAATATAGCTAGTTATTTAATATAGCAGGTTGTTCAGAGACAAAATGTGAAGGGAAGGACAGTGAGAATTTTTGCTAATCACCTGTATCTTGCCTCCCTTATGATTCAATAGTATTACAAATGAAGAGGAAGAAAATCATTCATTAGGTCCTTACTATGCCAATAACACTGGCATGTTAAGTGAGAGACCTAATCCTGCCCCTCCTTTTTTAACAATAAAGAAGCTAGTGAATGTGAATGTGTGCTCAACACTAATAAGTCTGCTTCCATTCTGTGTCCTCTCTTTTCCTCCCCCCAGACTCTATTTACAGAATTTTGTTCTGTGGTTTTAATTCCCCATTTTATGATCCATTTTCTAAAGTCGATATTTGTTTTGAATAAAATCAATCTGAGTCTTAACCTATCCACTTTCTTAAAACCTTCTATCCTTGTTCCTGTTTTTTCACGGTGATTCCTTGTTTGATTTTTATTATTTTTCCACCCCAAACTTTTTCTGCTTTTATTATGTTTGCATTTAAACATCTAATGTTTCATTCAGGAAAAAGTACTCAATTCCTCTCTGTGTTGGCATAGTCTTTCCCCCTTACATTCTGATTATGTGAAATTGTAAGTTCTAGCTCCTTACCTTACCTTTCTCCCTAGTGTATTCCTTTTTTTTTCATTTTACTTTCTTCACATACATTCATCAAAATCATATAATTAGGGGCAGCTAGGTGGCTCAGTGATAGAATACTAGCCTTGAAGTCAGGAGGACCTGGGTTCAAATTCTATCTCAGACAGTTAATAATTACCTAGCTGTATCAACTTGGGCAAATCACTTAATCCCATTGCTTTAAATAATAAAAAAAAATCCTATGATTAGCTATCTCTAGGGTGGGGGGAGGAAAAAAAGAAAAAATACATAATAATTTGGTTGTAAATTTGAAAGGAATAAGAAGTTGTGCTTAGTAGAATTTCAGTACAATTCTTGTACAATTGTCTTTTATTGTACTATATTATAGAAATGCTTGTTTTTATCCCATAAATTAAAATTAAAATAACAAATGAAACAATTCATACGCTCAATATTATTTAAATTCTTTGATACTTGAGAACATAAAGGCTTTTAGGAGACAAGTTTCTTCTCCTTTAGACTATAAATAGTTCATCATAAAATCCCTTCCAGTTGCTCCAGTGTCTTTACTTCATAGTTTTTGGTCTGTATAATTTTAAGGTGAGAAGATCTCAGGAATCTTTTAAGGCCAACAAATCATAAGATCAGGGGTTTAGAGTGAAACAAAAAAACCAGGAAAGTCAGAGTTTAAGAGTAATTAATAAGCAATTTATTAATTAGTTTAGCTCATAATAGTCATTGATTTCTCTAGGTAATCCTAGACAAAACTATAGAGATCACTGAATGCTTAAATATCTTTGGAAAAAAGTGTTCCCCCACAATTGAAAATCAACTCTTACAGGTGAACAATTAATGAGAGTTTGGACTTTCAAATGTGGAGATGGGCTGAGAGCTCTCTACCCTGCCTGTGGAGAACATAACTTTATCATGAGATGCAGCCTGCAATTTGGACAAAGGAATCCATCTCTACCTAGACTAGACTGTTTGGTTTTCTCTTTCAAGAGTTGGGTTACCCTAGACTCCAATGGAAAGGATGCAAGGGTATAGACTTAATGCTTTGGGGCTGGAATTCAACTAGATTTGATTCTATTTCTCAATCTAAATACCTCCTAGCTCGGTGGGGTCCTGCCCAAGATTAATGAGCATGTTCCCAAAGATTTTGGACAATCTCACCTATCAGCAATGTCCTTCAGATGACTGACTGACAGGGATTGATCCCAGGATGAGGAAATAAAGAGAAAAAAACTTAATATCCTAATTTAATAATTGGTTGTTAAATAATCACATCACTCCAGAGTTAGTATCTAAGAGATCACTAAGCAAAATTCTTTCATTTTACAGATGAGGAAACTGAGGTTCAGAGAACTTAAATGATTCACCCTATCACATAGTTAATGAGTTTCTGAGGCAGGATTCAAATTCAAATCTTCCCAATTGAAAATCCAGTGATTTAGAACTAATAGACTATGTTAAATTGTTAATAAATGAAGCATCTAAGGCTCATGGATAAAACTAAATGACTTTAAATCTCATGAGACCAACTGGTCCAATGTCCTCATTTTACAAAAGAAAAACCTAGAACTAGCAAGACTAAGCAAATTATCAAAGGCCACAAAATTCACAAAGCTTCAAACTGAGGTTCTCTTACTACAAATTCAGTGATATTTCCACTGCCTCTTTCTTTCTTTCTTCCTTTTTCTTTTTTTTTTTAGGTTTTTGCAAGGCAGTGGGGTTAACCAAAGTCACACAGGTAGGTAATTATTGAGTGACTGAGGTCAAATTTGAATTTAGGTCCTCCTGACTCCAGGGCCAGTGCTCTATCCACTGCGCCACCTAGCGCCCCTCTCATTTCAATAATAATGAGCATTGAGCATGATATATGCTGAAGCCACTGGGGAAAAGAAGGGGTGGGTCAGGAAAATGGCATAACCCCTATTCTCAAGAACCTGACAATGAACAGATCAAATTCTCAGTGAAACATTGCAGTCTCTGGCCTAAAACAATGGGTTACTTGCTTGAGGCTCAGTGCTCTCTCTGTTACATGAGCCTGTCTCCACTTACCTAAAATTAATTCTTTATGAAATGTCTATGTTCTTCATAAGTTGAGTGAAACTAAAGATAGTTTTGGTTAGTGACTTAAGTAGCCATCATTAGACATACAATACATATTTCTGTAAACACCCATTCAAGTCAGTTCACTGACTTAAGTGGGGGAAGGGGGAAGAGAGAAAGGGGGATAGGTTACAGTAATTTTTGTTCTTCCCAGGGAACAGACCTAGAGGCAATAGGTGAAAGTTGCAAAGAAATTTGGCCAATGTCTTTCCCTCATCTTTTTTCCTCTCTTCTCTCTCTCTCTCTCTCTCTTTCTCTCTCTCTCTCTCTCTCTCTCTCTCTCTCTCTCTCTCTCTCTCTCTCTCTCCCCCCCTCCCTCCCTCTCTGTATGTTTCCGTCTCTCTGTCTTCCTCCCTCTCTCCATCTGTGTGTGTGCAGTTTTTCACTTATACTAAATATGTTCTGGCTAGGATTTGGGGTATAGCTTTGATATAGTATTCTCTTAGTTCATATCTAGAATTAGGATGAAAAGAGGTACCTCTAACTCACTGAAGTTTACTTTGCCCTAATACTGCAAGAATATGCAACAAGATACAGTTGCACTTAGCTTCTCTGTAAATGGTACCACCTTGTCTTCATCTGGAAATGTCAGTAGGTCATTAGGGTTTAGTGACTTGTATGGTCTTAGGCACCCACCCTATCTGAGAGGCCCAGAATCTATATTGCTGGAACTTTTTATGACCCTAAATGACCAGGAAATTTTGTTAGTAAAGCTAGGGTCAATCTTGTCTCTGTCCTTGACCTACCTCAGCTTGATTGGGAGAGGTAGGAAGGGAAAGATAGAAGCTGAGACCAGTTCAACTTTGGGGACAGTTTTGTTTTCTTTTAGGTTAAGCCTTCCCATGATGTGAGTGGGAGGGAAGAAGTACTGATCTATCACACTGAAACTGTAGAATAAATTCCCTCTTCACTTACAAGTTGAACTAGATGGCCTCTGAAGTTCCTTCCAATAATACAATTATATACCCCTTTTATTGTCTGAGCATGTAACATGCAGTTTCTTCAGGATAAAACTGGCAATAGGGGGCAGCTAGGTGGCGCAGTAGATGGAGCACTGGCCCTGGAGTCAGGAGGACCTGAGTTCAAATGTAGCCTCAGATACTTAATAGCTGCCTAATTGTGTGACCTTGGGCAAGTCACTTAACCCCATTGCCTTAAATTTAAAAAAAATTTTAAAACTGGCAACATTTTGTTCAAAAATATATTTTTGAAGGTCTGTTTAAATGTAATTTTGACTCTCCTGTCAAATTTTTTTTTTCTTAAAAGTTTATAAATTGGTCATAACAGATCATGGACTAACTTCAAAAGGTTTTCAGAGACTTGTCTGAGTTATATTAAAATAGCATAGGATGATGTGTAATGAAAGTCGGTGCTTAGTCAGACCAAAAGACTTCATTTACCATTTCTTTGAGTATTAATTTTCAGTTCTTCATCTACATATTTGCATCTTCAGAAGTAACATAAGTAGCAAATAGGGATGAGATTGGGCACTCTATATTATCTTTTAGTATTTACATAAATGAATTCAATCCCATAAACTAATTTTTTTAAAGAACCAAGTTTAAAAATGGCAAATGAATAAGAGACTATTATGAAAGAGAAGTACTAAAATTATGTCAAACATAGAAGGATGTACTTTACATAGGAGAAAAAAATTTCTGTCTCCCCAGACTAATGATTTACACTTATTAAAATCATAATTTAACTCAAATCTATTCTGCTATAAAGTGTCTTTCTCTGAGAGATTATTTCTTGTCATTACTTCCTCCCCCTCTACATTCTCATGCTCTTACTAAATGTTAATTATTAAGTCTGATATTTTTGGCAACTGCCATAATTTGTCATTTGATGCTCATTTTCTGATTTTGTCTCTTTCCCCCTCTTTTTCCAAACTAGACTCATCCAGACAGTATCCATTCTTCTTCCTGATGGTATCTTCTAAGTTGGATAATTTAATACAAAGAGAGCAGTAAATCTGGCCCTATCTATAAACAGAGCTTTAAAGAATTGGACTGAGGGATTTGAGCATTATAATACTAGCCAAGAGGAAATGTTTCTTTGTAAAAGTATTATTTTAGACAATAAAAAAATGGAACCCTATTCAAGTTACTTGGAGTTGTTTTGTTGTTTTTTAATCTTTAGAAATTTGCAAAACAATTGTGACATACCTTGTGTTTTTCCTTCTCCTGTGTTTGTGTCACTCCTCTCTAATGCCAAATGAAGAAGTTCTCTATTTTAAAAGTTTTATAATATATCCTGTCTTTTGTATTGAGGGGTTCTCAGCATAATATGCATTTATATATGCATATATATATTACCTTGAGCTCTGAGAAAATTGTTAACAGTAATAAAACATCAAAGATGCTTTTATACAGTAGAAACTGTATCTTCTCCAGCAAGTGACTTCTGACCTTTGGGAAAGGTTAACATCAAGAATTTATCATAAAATTGGGGGCACTATCTAGTGGATAGAGCACTGGCCCTGGAATCAGGAGGACCTGAGTTCAAATCAGGATCAGACACTTAATAATTACCTAGCTGTGTGACCTTTGGCAAGTCACCTAGTCCCATTGCCTTGCAAAAACTAAAAAAAAATAAATCATAAAATTACAGTTTTAATTCAAAAAAGACCTTATAAGTTATCTAGTCCAACCCATTTATTTAACAAATGAAGATACTGAGGCCTAGAGGATTGAAGTACCTGATGTGCTTAAGGCAGATCATAACACAATCCTAGAGAATTCTTCGAGACCAGACAAATTGTGACTTAGAGTCAGACTACTAATGAATATAGGAAGAAGAATTCAAATATATCTAAATGATTATGACTCCAGTGTCTTGTTCACAAGGCTGCCTCTTTTGGGGGGTTCTATCTTGGTATATAAATAGATGGTTCTTCTCTGTCCATCAGAATTACTAAATTAAACAGACAATTATGAATTGACCTAACATTTTCTGGGGGGGGGGTGCATATTGAAAGATTCTTAATGATAATGAAATAAACTGATTGATTTTTATCAGTAAGAAAATCCAAACCCAAGTCTAGCTTTGAGTATATTACTTAATTTCTGGATAGTGTTAACTGTTAAGAGGGGTTGAAAAGTTGATTGGCAAAGTGCATCTATAAGAATCCACTTTCTTTTGTCTTTCCATTTACAATGGAATCAATGCTAGGTAGTCCTGCATTTCTCTCTCTACCCCAAGTAGCAGGTTGTGGGTTTTTTTTTTTTGGTTTGTTTTTCTTCTTGTACCCACCATAACCTAAGGGGGAGGAAAAGCTATTTTTGGTTGTACTTGGTATTCACTACAAGTCCTTATTTCCCTCCCTAGGTTTTAGCATTCCTGACACTTCTCAAGAGCTATACCATTTTAAAAAGAAATCTTCACTTACCTGCCCTTTCATCTTCTATACATATCTTTAAATTCCTTAGTTGAGTTCTCTCTGCAAAGGAGGCTGTCACTTCAGACAGCTCTCTTTTTTCCGTTTTTCATCATGATGTCATTTTTGAGATCATCTTATATTACTTGAGCCAATTTCTTATAGAGAATTCTTTAAATACTTTGCAAGTCATTCTTCCAAAATTGAGTAGATATATCATATTTTGCTGGGTGGTCCATCCTTATCCATTATGTGCTTGAAGATAGGTTCGTTACTGTTTTATGAAATTCAATTTCCCTACCTGTAAAATGAGAGCATTAGATAAGATGGTCAATTTTTAGTTACTTTTACACTCTAAAATGAAGCACGATACAACAAAAAACCTGTTGGTTTTGGATTCAGAGGTTTTGCATTCAAATTCTGATACTACTACTTTCAACCTAGGTGAACTTGAGCAAATTACATAACCTCTGTAGGCTTCATTCTTCATTTTTTAAATGTGAGGATTGTATTAGCTATGTTAGAATAGAGTCGAGAATAGCATTTCCTCTCAATTACTGCTACTTTATAAAAGATGAAATCATCATTAAGTTAATCAGTTTCTTAGCTATCCTGCTTTTATCAGATGTCTATCTGCTTAAAGTCCTCCCTCACTTCCCCCTATGCCTGCTATGTGATTTGCTTTTAGAATTTAATGTCAGACCAGCAGTAAGGCTTTGTACCAAAGATTATATGTATTCAGGTCAAGTGGCATAAAATGTGTCCTCAATTGAGAAGATTGATTGTCATTCCATGGTAAGGATAGAGATTCTGGGGCGCCAATATGTAGTCAGTGATGAGGAGACAGACTATTGAGTTACATCATAGAATCAACTTTAGAGCTGGAAGGAAACCTAGTTGTCATTGGAACCACACCCCTTTTTATTGTAAGGAAACTGAGGTTTAGAGAGGTTAAATGACATACTCAGAGTCTCATAGTTAGTAGTAATTGAAGTAGGATTCAAATTCAGTCTTCTAGAACCCTTCTTTTTCTGATCAGGTAGAAAGAGCTCATGTTAGCCCCTTGTAACTATTGTTTGTTTTGTGTCAAATTCCATTGTTTCTATGTTGCAGAAGAATTGCAAATGCTGTCCACACTTGTTAAATTTTGTACATTATTTCATTTGGTTAAAAAAATACCCTAACACATGCTCTGGGAAGACTGTACATCTTCTGTTTATTTACAAGATGTTGATATATGAATGACTTCCTACCTCTTGATAAACGATTGCCAATCCTAAGGACTTCCCTGACCAATACTAAATGTTCTTTTTCCTGGTGACATCTTTGTATGTTACTGATTCTATGGAGTCCAAAAAGTTGCTTCATCGACAGAATATTTTCACTTATTTGGAAAGAAACTTGACCTTCTTAACATCGTCTTGAGGTTTAAGCAATCAATTTCTTCTCCACATCACATTCTTTTACTTTTTCCATTCTCTTAATAGTTTGGTTTCTACTCTGCTTCCTCTCCCCCTCCCCTTCAAGCATTTCTTCAATTCTTTCAACAAACACTTATAGACTCCTTGATAAGCCAAAGAATAAAGAGAGCTATTCCAGCAGCCCTTTCATCTTTTCCTTTAACGGGAGAACAGCCGTTATGTTGTGTACAAATAGTTGTTAATTGACTGCTAGGTAGTCTAGAAGATAGGGTGCTGGGCATGGAATCAGGAAGATTTATATTCCTTAGAACAAATTTGGCCTCATACACTTATTAGTTGTGTGATCCTGGGCAAGTCATTCAATACCTTCCTCATCTGTAAAATGAGCTGGAGAAGGAAATGACAAACCCCACTCCAGTATCTCTGCCAAGAAAAAAAAAAAATAAAGTGGAGTCATGGAGAATTGGAATGTACAGCTGAAACAACTGAACATATTAATTGATTCTAGCAAAAACATAGACTCACCATCACCTAATATAGGTCACTAAGATTATTTATCTTATTTTCCACACTTGAAAAAATTGAAAGCTTCAGTGCTATTCTTTTTATTAAGTTATGGCAGACCCATATGGTCACTATGAGTTCTTTAAGGAAGACTTTTCTCATAATGAATTTTTTGTCCTTTCTTATCTCTTCAAGTTTATTTGGTATTCACCTAGCAGATTCTTGCCAATATCTTTAGTGTTGCAATATTTTCTTTTTTATTTGGATTTTTTCTTTCCAGGGAAACATGCATTTTTTGAGTACCTGTAAACATATAATACCCTCATCTGAGACACCATGCTTCATTCTGCAAAATTACCTTGTTTCAATTGTATTTTGATAAATCAAGTACCTGTCATTCCATCTGTTCTGTTTATATTCTCTTCAGTAATATGAAGTATCTAAGAAGATGGTCTCCAAGAGATATTCAACATTTTTATGTCCCTTTGGTCAGCCTGGTGATGAATGCCTGACGATTTAACTAGACATGTAATCTGTCAAAGGACAATTAATCCATCTCCACTAGGCCTCTGCCCAAAATCATTCCAACATGTTGGGTTCTATGAGACCTTATATTAGACTAGAATCTGCCTTTCCCAGGTCTCTGCCTTGCCATGATAAAGCATTAAATATATGAATAATATATTCTTTTCAAAATATTGACAATTGCCAATAATTCTAAAATTAACTCTCTAGTCCTTTTGCACATATTTATTTATGATGGTTGCTTCACTGCCTCTTAGTCTCCCCTATGGAGGATGTCAGTTGTTCATTCCAATTCTCCATGATTCCACTTTATTTTTTTTTCTTGGCAGAGATACTGGAGTGGTTTGTCATTTCCTTCTCCAGCTCATTTTACAGATGAGGAAGGTATTGAGTGACTTGCCCAGGATCACACAGCTAAAAATCTTTATAGACAGATTTATTCACATTTATATATGGATTTTAACTAGTCACCTATCTCATGTTAAAGCATTGTTTTTGGGGATTAAACAGATCAGGTTAAAGGAGTATTCCGAACTGGGAGTACCATCAGAGCAGTGATTATTTTTTGCCTTTCTTTATATCCATAGCTTTTAACAGCTTACATAGTAGGCACTAAATAAATTTTTGTTGATTTACTCTTCAGAGATCTACCCATATTTTCATGGGATCTGTCTTCTCATAAAGACCACTTGTTTACAAAACTATTTATTTTTCTTGTGTGGATTCAAACAATTGAGTATGACTTAGGTGGTGCTAGATTTTAGCTAATATTCTACAAATTTAATGTCCGATATTAGCCTGAGGACCTGTTTATTAATTCAGTGTAAACCTAAGCAATGAAAAATAAATATGTAGAGTAGTGTTATGGGAATGGGACCAGTGGGGTGGTGGTGGTAAGAGAACAAATCTCTCTTTCCTGATCTTTTCTGCTTCTTGTGAGTGGTAGCATGCTTTCCTAGTCACTGCCTTAACTCTTCCCCTCAGATATGATTTTATGTCTTGTCACTCCCTAAGCTCTGCAACTGATTGCCCCCTCCACCCGCAAAAGGTTTTCTTTTCAAAGTTGCTAGGAGAAAATGGTGAGAAGAGAAAAATCACCTCTCAAACTAATCACAGGCTTTTCCTCTCTCCTATTCTAAGCAAAAACTGCTGATTCAATACCCAGAAAGATCAATGTTCATGGGTTTTTTTTTTCCCTTTGCTCTTGAAGGGCACAAAATAATTGATAATTCCCCTTTCCTTCTCTGTAGCCCTCAGCTAGAATTTTTATACTTCAAAATATATACTTGATATATATTTCCCCTCACTATTCTCTTCCCTTTATTTCCCTTCTTTCCTTTTTCCCTTCCTTCCTTCCTCCATCAATTAGACTTTCTTTTCTCTCCCCTTTCCCCAAAATATTCTAATCATACTGGTTTCTCTGCTGAATTTGAGTAATGAAACACATTACAGAAGTAAATGATTGATCACATTTTCTTTGAGAAAATTACTTTAAAGCAAAAAGGAAATGAGAGTCAAACTTGTAAGATCTGGGGAAACAGGTACATATTATTTCTTTCCCAGGAAGAGAGGTTTGGAAAGAAGATGCTGTTTTCTCAACATTTGAATGGTCCCAGCAATTCAGATTTTCTTCCAGGTAATGCCTATGCAGTCCAGTCACGTAGAATTTTGTCTTGATGTTCCAGCATGTGATCCTTATAGTTGCTGATCTGGGCACATCCCATGACAACATCTTTCCTCACACTGTTTGGTGAGATGTTTTCCTGTTAATATCTCCCTTTTGGCTTGTTTGGTTTTTATGATCCTTGCTCTTGATTCCACTTCTATTTCTTTCCCATTAAGAATGAGTGGCAGACTTGGCAGTTAAATCTGGATCAGTCTAGGTATAAGACTAACTCTTTGAGGGGTAGAGAGGGGATACATTGTGGGATTTTCATTCTGACCAGCAGACATTCATTTCCAGTGTCCAAATTTTCTTAAAAATCCTAAGGCGTTATATAAATAATGTAAGAACATGCTGTAGTGGAAAGAACATGAACTTGAAGACTGATAAGGGATTGAATCATGTTTCTGAAATTTACTTGCTACATGACTATGGATGAATCATTTTGCCTCTCTTTCCTTAGTACTACAATAATACTACCTCACAGGACTGTTGTGAGAAAAGTATTTAGTAAGCCTTAAAACAACTTAAAAATGTGAATTATGACTAGTTTTTTGATAGACCTTGTCAGGCAATCAATAAACATTAAACTCCTAGGAATACAAATATAAAAAAGAAAGACAATCCCCGCCCTCAGGGATTTTACAATCTAATGAGAAAATGTAATGCCTCCCTCCAAAAAAACAACTGCAGCCTGAAGAGAGAAGGGAAATACTGGTTTTTGGGGCATGAGGAGAAAACTAAATGGGAAATGAGGCCCTAGGGGCTCTAGGGACAAAAGGTACTAATGAAGTATGAACACCAGGATTATAGTATGATCTTGAAATATGATGAGGATCCTGGGGTATGATGGAAAAAAAAAACCCTTCATTCTTTAATGTATATAGGAGTAGGTGAGGACCTTCAAGCTTATAATTAAGTCCCTTGTGGCTAATGAACTTGGTAGCTTGGGAGATAGAATGCTGGAGTTAGAGTCAAGAAGATCTGAATTCAATTCTGCCTCAGTTACTTGCTAGCTGCAAGTCATTTAATTTATGTTTGCCTCAGCGTACTGTTTGGTAACAATGAAAATAATAATAGGACCCACCCATAAGAGGATTGTGAGGAAAAATGGGATATTTGTAAAGTGTTTTGCAAACTTTAAAGGCTTATATAAGTGCTAGATATAATGTTGGTGTTCAGTCTGCTGTTGAACTTGGACATGATGCCACTCATATCAAAGCCAAATGGGTTAGCCTTCACTTCATTTTTTTATCCTGATTTTAATGGCCAGACAGTTAACTAGATCTGAATTTGAATCATCCATCAAGATATTTAAAAGCCCAGTTCTGTCATGTTTTAATCTGGTAGTGATTTTTTGGCTTTGTATAGGTTTTGAAATGACTTATCTTTTAGTTTAAAACAAACACAGAAATAATTAATTGAAGACCATCTACTAAGTCAGTCTGTGTTGATGGATAGTGCACTCAGGCAGATGAAATCAAAGATCTTTGAAGTGTTGAAGTTGTAGTGAGGTTGAGTGATTAATTGGAAAGAGACTTATCCTATTAATCCACAGACAAGCATAACTTCCATAAGAGTTGGAATGAAAATAGGGACTCCATGGCTCTGTCCTACAAACTATCTTCCTATGAGGGGGTTAATTTCTTTCCCTGGGAGGTAAGATTCCTGACTTTCTCCCTCTACCAGAACTTTCTTTTTTTTTAGGTTGTTTTTGCAAGGCAAACAGGGTTAAGTGACTTGCCCAAGGCCACACAGCTAGGTAATTATTAAGTGTCTGAGACCAGATTTGAACCCAGGTACTCCTGACTCCAGGGCCAGTGCTTTATCCACTATGCCACCTAGCCACCCCCAGAACTTTCTTTAGTTTGCTACCCCTCCCCCAAAAGTGCCAGGGTCATGACAGTCCCTTTCTGGAATGGGGTCTATTGGATCCCTGCAGCTATAGTAAAAGCAGAGGTGGAGAACAGAAGTGATTTTATCTAAATTAGCTTCTTTTTAACCTTAGGAATTATTTTTTTTATTCTTGTCAAAAAGAAAAAAAATTATTGCATTTTATCATCTATGATTATCTTATTGCTTTCTAACCCTGAGCCTGAATCACTGGACTTTCCTAAGGTAGGCCTGGCCCAGTACAGTGCTCCTTCTTGAAATTACAGGGACAGGACAGGGGACAGAAAGATGAATCTGTATATTTTCTATTCTCCAATATCACTTTCATACCGTCCCTCAGAAGCCATCTCTCAGCAATTATCTCTCCTCATCCTATCCAGATCCTTGTTACTATTTTTCTATAGGCTTCCAAGTCATGATCCTTCTTCACCAATAAACTAATCATTGAATGACCATGAAATCTCAGTCAAACTGAAACCTGGGAAAGACCCTAGCTTTAAAAAGATCAAGGTCTCTCACTGTATTTTTGGCCACTGGACCCATAGGCCCTAGAAGGGAAAGTGAGGTTGGTAACATGGTACAACCTCCCCTCTCCCTCTCCCCTCTGCAACTTAAATCCAATTCACTTGCATGTCATCTCCCTGATGTCATGGTCTTTTTAAAACATGAAGGACAAACAATAATGTAAGCATGCAGGTCCCATTCTTTTTTTCCACCTCAACCCCTGCCCATTCCAAGACCACCTGTGATCTTGACCAATACATTTTTAACATCATCAACTATTGTGATTTTTGTCCTTATTCTACCTCAATCATTGATCAATTCAATCAATAAGCATTTATTAAGCACCTGCTTTATGCCAGATACTATCCTAGTTGCTAAGGGTACAAAGAATGAAACAATTCCTATCAAAAAGGATCTTGTATTCCAATAGAAATAGACAAGCACACATATAAGTATATACAGAATAAATATAAGAAAGTTAATGATAAGATCTGGCAGTTACCTATATATACAAGAGAGAGAGAGAAAGAGAAATCTAGGGTAATAGTGCTATTATAAACCTAAAAGATTGGAAGAATGTTGACAGAAATAGGAAAGCTTATAAGAGGGGAGAATTTTCAGGGAGGAAAAAATAATAAAAGAAATGTATTTTGGACAGTTTGAGTTTAAGTTGCCTTATTTGGGAGAACACTAGGACTGGGGTGATTCATCTGCATAGAATTAATCAAATCATACACAGTTGTAATTAGTGAGACATCCCCACACACACACCTAATGCTAGTTTGGTGGATAGAGAAAATCTGACCTCAGACCCTTACTAGCTATGTGACATGGGGCAAATTGTTTGCCTCAGTTTCCTTATCTATAAAATGAGCTGGAAAAGGAAATGGCATACTACTTCAGGATCTTTACCAAGAAAACCCCAAATTAGGTTCTCCACTAACAGTAACAAATAATTAATTATAAAGGTCCTCTTCTTCTCTTCTTCACCTACAGCTAAATTTGCCTCAAGTGTTGAAATCCTTATTATGGTTTTGATCTGTAATTTCTTATACTAATATGTATGTAGTTTAACCAAATAACTTAATTTAAATTTGGAAAATTCAGTTAAAATAACTTTAAGATGCTCCATTGTTTTCAAAATATAGTGAAAACATTTTGCTTTTTAAATTATAGAATACTGAATTTTTCATTCATCAAAATATTTCATGAGAACCATGTTCAGAATAAATTTCATTGTTAACAGTATTGATTGAATCATAAATTGTGAAAATTGGGTTTTTACAATACCTTTTAATTTTATTTCTTATAATAATCTCAAATCAGAAGTAAAAGTATTGAATTCATCACTTGTGAATAATTTATTTACCTTTTATTATCCTTAGTAGAAAAGGAAATATTTTTGTTGGACTATATTGTAACAGTAGACAGGTGCATCTAGTTGCTGTTTGTCTTGGGGGGTAAATGGCTGAACTTTGTGTGTCTCATGCTCCCTTAATTTTGCAATTCTGAATTTTCTTGTAATCAATCTGTTAATATAAGCATCAATCTCGCAGTATCAGGATCATTTGAACAGTGAACCAACTTAAATATGGATTTACGAAAATAAGTATTGTGTGCCTTATTGTGGCTAAATGTCCATTAGTCATTAACCAAAGCTAGCTTTAGTTCCACTGTTCTTATGAAGATCATAGACATTTCATAAAGAATAACCTTTAGCTCAGTGGAAATAGGCTTATGTAACAGAAAGAATACTGAGCTTCAAGCAAGTGACTTAGATTGTAGAACAGCGACTGCCATGTTTCACTTTAAATTTGATATATATATATGTGCATGTATTTGATATATATACATATGTGTATGTGTATATGTACACATATACATATATATGCATGTGTGTGTGTGTGTGTGTGTGTGTGTGTGTGTGTGTGTGTGTATGTAATGGATATGCGAGCTTCCTGAAAGCAGGGATTATGCCATTTCCCTGCCCAACCCCTTCTTTTCCTCAGCGGCTCCAACATACTTCATACTTACTGTTCATTATTATTGAAGTGAGGCATTGAATTTGGAGTAACAGAACCTCAGTTTGAACAGAAATTTTGTGATATGTGGCTCCAGATTAGTCTTTTTAGGTTTCAGTTTTTTTCATTTGTAAAATGAGAATGTTGGACCAGATGATCTCATGAGGTACTTTCTAATTCCAAATTCTGAGATTCAAAGTCATTTAGTATTATCCATGAACCTCAGTTGTTTCATTTATTAAACAATTTAGCATGGTATATTAACTCTAAATCACTGGATTTCTAGATGAGAAGACTTGAGTTTGAATCCAGCCTCAGACACTCATTAACTCTGAATCTCAGTTTTCTCATCAGAAAAATGAGGAAATTGGATTTGATGGTCTTTAAATTTTTTTTCCATGATCCTCCTAATTTATTAGCATTAAAAGACTGTGATTTTCTTACCTTAAAATAATGTAGACCTAAAAATATTTTAAATACTATTTTGTCTCATAGCTAGCTTCATCTCATGAGTCACATCTTCATGTTTAACATGCAGAATGTGTATCTGACAAAGAGGGGATTTCTTAATTAAGATTTGCAAAGACAGTGTAGTTTCAAGACCATTTGTAATGCAAAGAATTTAAGGTATCAAACTCTTGTGATCATTTTTTAAAATCATTTCACATTTCCTTTAAGTAAATTGCTAATATGCCAGCAAAAAAAATGAACTCTTAAGAAATTCAATTTAGGAATAGAATTTATTTCTCAGATTGCAATTAGTTAAATCAATACAATAAAATGTCCATAATACTACAGTTATCAACTTTTATATGCTTTTTATAGTTGTTACATTAGAACTGGTTCCATTAGTGTCCATCTTCTCTATCTTCTCTCTCATTTTTCTAGTTTCATCTCCAGTACTTTGCATGTAGAAAGCACTTAATAAATTCTTTTTCATTTATTTATTTTTCTCATAGATCAAACTTTCTCCATGCTCTTCTAATCCTGAATGATTCATGTTTTGGTCTTTCTGTACAACTTCTGTACTCAGCAAAACCAAACCAAACTTTGGTAGAAATAACCAAAAAGAGTTCCTTCATGGGAATATCTGTAGTGTTATGGTTTTTTCTTATTGACAGTGAAATGTAGCAAGGAAAGTTTGCTTGTCTGTAACCTGTAAAAAGGCTAATTTGTTCTCATTCTCCTCTCTCTCTCAACCTTTTTCCCCCCATCTTCTTTCTCCTCTGTCTCTGTCTCTCCCCCCCCCTCTCTTCTTCTTCTTCTTCTTCTTCTTCTTCTTCTTCTTCTTCTTCTTCTTCTTCTTCTTCTTCTTCTTCTTCTTCTTCTTCTTCTTCTTCTTCTCTCTCTCTCTCTCTCTCTCTCTCTCCCCCTCCTCTCTTTCTCTCTGTCTCTTTCTCTGTGTCCCTCTGTCTGTCTCTGTCTGTCTGCCTGTCTGTCTGTCTATCTCTCTCTCTCTTTCCCTCCCTCTCTCTTTCCCTCCCTCCCCTTTTCCCTTTTCTAATAGATGTACAAGTGAATTGATTTGCCTTTGGTGACAAAAGTATTACAGAATAGCCCCCTGCTGTCTCTCTTTGTCTTCAAGGAGGCAAACCATCACGTTTCCCCCATTTCTACTGAATATCCCACTGTCAGGCTTTGGTCCATGTACTGCGTTTTAATTCGAGCTCAGCAGGATGGCAGGCAGCTTTTTTCAATTCTTCTGCAAACCCACAAGTTCATATTTTGTCTTCATCACCCTTGATCACCTAGTCAGTAGTGCCAGTTGCTAGAGATGTTTTAACACACCAGAAAAGATGAACAATCAGGCTGTATATATCATGATTTATTATAAAATATTTAAAGGAAAAGGACATTAATACCCCTACATAATCTAGCTCCACTCTACACAAATTCAAGCCATATTCAAAATCAAGGATCACTTCAAATCTCACATTCTTTCTGAAACTTGCTCTAACCTCATTGATCTCTTCTTTATCCAAACTCCCATAATATTTATTATCTGTTCCACTTATTTGGAACTTAAAGAGACATTTTAAATGTCTTGTTTCCTCAAATATCCTATGAATAATTCAATGTTTGAAGTTAAATGACTTGCTCAAGATCTAATAGCTAGTAAAAATCTGAAGTAGAATTTGAACTTAACTTTTCATGACTCCAAATCCAAGGTTTTATATACTGTACCAGCCTAGCCTAGGTAGTGAATATGACTTAAATTTAAATACTATCTCAGACATCTACCAGCTGCATGACCCAGGGCAAGTCACCTTACCTCTGCTTGCAGCAATTCTCTCATTTGTAAAAATGTAGATCATAAGAGTTCTTATCTCATAGGACTGTTGTTAGGATCAAATGAGATATCACTTGCTTATCACATTCATTGATAAGTCACTTCCTTCTTCTCTGGTACTGTTTCTCATTTTCTGAATGAAAGGAATGGAACTAACTGATGTCTTAGAAGAAGATTTATCAAATATCTATCTACTATATGACAAGCACTCTGCTAACTATTGAGGATACAGAAACAGATGTAAGGTGGTCCCTATTTTTCTTCCAGGAAAAAAGACAGTTAATGGGTTTTTTACTTCATAACTCCAGCATCTAGCACAGCTTATAAATTGTTGACAGCTTATCTTTGAACACACATACACACACACACACACACACAAACACACACAGACACTTAAAGTGGTAATTACTAAATACTAGAAATTTAAGGTTGGAAAAGATGTAATAGATTATCTTGTATTTCAGTTTAAAGATAAGAAAACTGATGGGGCAACTTAGATGGTGCACTCACACAGCCTCTCACATTTATTAGCTGTATGACCTTGGGCAAGTCACCTAACCCAGATTGCCTCACATCTAGGGCTATCTCTGGTTATCCTTATTCAGATCTGGCCAATGGACTCAGAAGCTCTGGAGGAGAAATGAAACTGGTAACTTAGCACAGCACCCCCTCACTCAAATTGAATTCACCTGCTTGTCATGGTCTTTGAGAATGAAGGACAAACATCATCATCATCAAGGAAACTGATGTTCAGAGTGATAAAATGACTTACTTAAGAATGTATCCATTGTTAGTAGCTCATGAAGACAAGAATCCAGGTAACCTGAGTTCCAATACAGTGTTCTTTCCATTATAGCAAGTCCTTAGTTTATAGTTCTTTAATTTTTTTACCCATCTAGGTTGTTACTCTTTCAGTTCTGACTAGTTTCAAATTTATCAGTGACCTGTAAAAGTATAAAGTGGCAGTGTTTACCTTTGATTCAGATTTGGAAATTCAGATTTGAAAAGAAATAGGTTGTAACAAAAAGGTTCTTGTTGGTTATTGATATTATAGTGGCTCTATATTGCCCTGGATATATTTCTCTAAATAATTTAGTCTGTAGCTCTGTTGATTACAGAATCACATATTTAATTATAGGTGCCTCAACTTTTAAGAAAAAAGAGCGACAGGCTTACTTTCCAAGATTTTGTCTTAACTGAGTCTGTGATTCTGTAACCATCAAGGTCACAGACAAATATCTCCACAAAGTGATGACTTACCTAAGCTCCACTAGGAGCTCTGCTGATGCATTTATTTTTAATTTCCTGAGAGTATTATAGGCCCCCCCCCAAATTACATTTTAAGGAAGCAAATTTTGTTATCTTTAGATTCCTTAGAATACAGAATGTTGGTCTTATCTGTAGTTGTGGAACTTTGGGGTCACAACAGCACTACTAAGTAGACTTGACTTTAGGTTTCTAATTGGTGAGCATTCACCATATCTATCCTCAATCCGAACCCACTATGCTGTTCCCTAGCCTTTCACTGGCATGGAAACTCATCCCACCCTATCTATACCCCTCCTACAGCTGAGAACAGTAATCAAATAACACTAACCTTTTTCTTTTAATTTTTTTAAATTTTTTAGATTTTTCAAGGCAACGGGGTTAAGTGGCTTGCCCAGGGCCACATGGCTAGATAATTATTAGTGTCTGAGGCCAGATTTGAACTCAGGTACTTCTGACTCCAAGGCCAGTGCTCTATCCACTGTGCCACCTAGCCACCCTACACTAACCTTTCTTGTAAAGGACATCATTTAATTGTCCTCTGACTTCACTGACCAAAATACATCTCTCTGAATGCCACTTAGGAGTGTTCTGGAGGGAGTTCAAACCAACTGCCTACTATTAAATTTTTAAGGTGAACATTTACACCCCAGAAATTGACAGATTCTGCAAATCTGGGCTTGATTTAATGTGCTGGTGATTGTCTGGATTTAAAATGTTGGAGAAGATATAATTATAAATATAAATGAAACTTGTCTGTCCACAAAAATTTCCCCCTTGAAATCTAGTTGTTAAACATTAACCAACCTTCTACCACTTTCCCATATAGATTATATTCATCTTAGAATATAAACTCTTGGGGCAGCTAGGTGATGCAGTGGAAAGAGCACCAGCCCTGGAGTCAGGAGGACTGAAGTTTAGATCTGGCCTCAGACACCTAATTACCTAGCTATATTACCTTGGGGAAGTCACTTTACCCCATTGTTTTAAATATATATATATATATATATATATATATATATATTTAAACTCCTTCAAGCTAGAGACTTTTTTGTATTTTTGTATTTCTTTCCCCATCATTTGGCAAAATGCACATATTAAAAATTTCATTTTTTATTTATTCATCAATATATACAATATAGATCTCTCATATATAACCTATAGGAAAGAATGGGCTAGTGGAGGCTGAAATGGAGAGATTCAGAAAGAGAAAAAAGAATTTAGGAATAATTGTCCTATGCTGACTACTCAACGCTCAGGGTTCTCCTGCTTCTTCAGTCTGATCTCTCACCACTTTTCTCCCCCAGGATGTGACCTTTGAGTACTGCCTTAGGAGTTTCGGTGTGAACAATGTTGGATCTGAGTCAATATTCTAAGTTTTATCATAGCACTTTCACTTTCTTCTTTTGTGACTCTGGTTGAGTGAATTAACCTATCTGGACATTAGTTGCCTTATCTGTAAAATGAATTACCTGATTCAAGGTCCCTTCCAGCTTTAAATCTATAATCTTGCATGTGCTTTTCCCTTTTCCTTTCTCTTGGAAGCATAGACCTGACTTTGGTAAACATAGAATATAACTCTTATTTGAATGAAGAAGAATCCCACAGAGGTCACATTCACTTGGCCAACATTACACACTTCTTAATAACTCATCATAAAACTAACTTCCTTATTAACTCTCTCTCCTAGCATCTGCTCAGCCCAATTGTACACAATAGATATTAAGTGTTTGTTTGACTAGGCCAAGTACAAAGACTCCCATTTCTTTAGATACCTCCCTTTCTTCCACACCCTTGCTACTCAGTGCTCTGCACACTGAACTGAAAGGCTGAAGGGAAAATTCTTTGATTCCATGAGTAATCTAGGGATTGGTTCATCAAACTGGACTAACAGATTTATTTAGCATATTTATGCTGGAAGAGTCCAAAATAGTTGAGATTCTGGTTTTTCAGGCCACTAGTGTACTCACAGGAGGTAGAACTCATTAAGTAGTCATAACAACATAACTGACTTGATTTTTAAGTTTTGGTCACAAATTAACAAGATTTTGAAAATATTTGTAGGTAAAAGAATTGTCAATACTAGAGAAAATGAGATTCATTTCCTGGTCCCTAGAAAAATCCTCATCTAGGAAAAAGTTTTCTAGATGGGATATAACTTATTGCTTAATTGTTTAAAGGTTTCCCAGTTGGACTAAATTGGTTGCCCCCAAATTCAATCTGCTTTTAAAAAGGACAAATGGTTTTCCTGTTCTTTGGGAAAAAGAAATACTTTTATATTGATTGCTTCATTGCTACCTATCTGGGAACTTCTTCCATTATATTGAAGTATACCTTTCTTCCATGAGCAGTTAAAACTATAAGTTCCTTCACTTGTATTTTGTGTGTGTATTTTTTGTTTCTGAAACCACATTGTCATTATAATTTGTTTTTGGGTAGTTGTGTCTTTCTGTTTGTTTTTAAATTGGAAGAGAAAATGGCTATCAGTTAAAGAGAAATACTTTTTTCAATTGTGTCTAACTCCTTATGACACTACTTAGGGTTTTCTTGGAAAAGTATTGGAATGGTGTATCATTTCCTTCTCAACTCATTTTATCTCTGAGCAATGAAGGCAAACAGATTTAAGTAACTTTCCCAGTCTAATAAGTGAGTGAGGTCATATTTAAATTCAGGTCTTCTTGACTGCAAGCCTTGTGCTCGCTCTACTGAATAGGTAACCACCTAGCTACTCTAAAAAAGATAAACACTAATGAATGTTTTATCAGTGATGGTCTTTAGTTGATTTATAAGTGAGACAAGCTTCTAGATTGAAAGCTCTTGTTCATCTTTGTATCAGGTAACTAGATGGCACAGTGGAGAGTTACTGGACCTGTAGTCAAAAAGACCTGAGTTCAGTTTTGATCTCAAGCACAAGCTGGGTGCTTTTGTCTGCCTCAGTTTCCTCAGCTGTAAATGGGAAATTATAACAATAGCAGTCATGCCCTCCCAAGATTGTTTTGAGGATCAAATAAGATAATATATTTATTATCTCATAAGTGAACTTAATAAATACTTATTCCCTTTCCTTTCTTCCTAGTACTAATGACAAAACTCTGCCAGTTATAACTACCTCATAATTTGTTTTTTGGTTTTGTTTAATTGAACTGTTTGATTGAATAATCATTCCAAAGAGCATTTACTAATCTAGTATTATGAATGGTATGTCAGAGGTATAAAGACAAAAATGAGATAATCCCTGTCCTTAAAGATTGTTTTAATTTCTAGTTTTGGGAACTTTACTGCACACACAAACACACAGACGTTGATATGCTTGATATATAGTAAACTCTTGTAGAATAATGTTTTGTTTCAACCTCTTCATTTTGAAATGAGAAACAAACTCAGAGAATGAGGCAGTGACTTGTTTAAGGATTAGGTTATTCAGCTTGTTAGTAATGGAGTTGAGAGAAGTCAGATTTTCTCTCATCTAGGCCAGTATTCTAATACTGTAGCACAGTTTTTCCCGACTTCTTTCTTCTTTTTTGGACTTGGAAAGATCAACCCCAGCAGGAAAGTATTTATTGGATAGAATGCTTCAGATTTCAGTTATTTGTTCAGTAATCTATAGAACTGAACAACTCAACTAAGGCAGCATTTACTCATCTACCTAATATATTGGGAGGGGGAATTCAGGGCATGTTAAGTTTGGTTTTTGTCTCCAAGTTGTTTTAAAAGTTATTTTAGGCTTTTACTTTTGCAATACAAAGATAGTAGATACATCGATTTTTATTTTAGTTCAAGGAGATTTTAGAGGTAATACAGCCCAGAATGGGTCAAACTTGGGACCTTCAAAACCCCCAAATTCTGATTGATCCAGATAAAGATATAATAACAAAACATAGACAAGTGTTAATAAATGTTTATTGGATTTGTAGAATTGTATTAAAATGAAATAGAATTTTTTTCTAATTCAGTAGGTGGCCAACAGTCTTCTTTTTATTTGAGTGTGATACCATTGATGGTCCAACTCCTTTAATTTACAGACAGGGAACCTGACCAAAAGGAATAACTGCCTTCAGCAAGGTCATTCAAGTATTAATTATAGCCCTAGGATTTGAACTCTAAAGCTGAAACTCTTTAGGCATAATGGTTTTTGTTTTGGATCACTTGCATTTAAACAACCCATCTTAAAGTACTAGCAAAAAAAAGTTTAATTTCAGAAGAAAGGATTACCTAAAGAAAAGAGAAGAGGAAAAAAAATCTGATTTCTAGGAAGGACTGTACATTATTTTTGGAATATTCTTTAGTATTAAAAATATGTAAATCATAAATATTTGAACATTGAAAGAATTTTGAAAACTATTGAAAAAAAAAGATGAAGGTATTTACCCTGAACAGAAAAGAATTTCCAAAGAATGAGTAATGTCTCTCATCTTCTTCCTGGATACTTTGCCAAACCAGTCTAGAAAAAAAAAATATTTCTATTAAAGACCCAGTTCCTGAATGAGCTATATATTAAAATCAAACTTTTGCTATTGAGTTTTGTCCCAAATCTTGTCTGGAGAAATTTCCTTCTTTGCTCATAGAATATCTGCCCTTTTTTTGGGTGTGAAGAAAAAGGGGGGGGAAATCAGGGTTAAGTGACTTGCCTAGAGTCACATAGCTTCTATGTGTCTGAGGCCAGATTTGAGTTCAGTTTCTCCCAACTCCATGGTTGCTGCTCTCTATAGGGCAGCATCTAGCTGCCCCAATGTCTGACCTTTTTTTAGAAAATTTGGGTCAGGTTTTCAGTAACTGTATTGATGGCTAAAAAAATTCTCACATAAGGAAAGTCTCCTTACAGAGAGAAAACTGACCATGGCTTACAAATCAGGAGGCAGAGAAGTCTAGGTTCTAGCCCTGGATTTGTAAGTATCTAGCTGGGAGTACTTTTTTTGGGGGGGGGGTGCAAGGTAATGGGGTTAAATGACTTGCCCAAGGCCACACAGCTAGGTAATTATTAAATGTCTGAGGCTGGATTCATACTCAGGTTCTCCTGACTCCAGGGCCAGTGCTCTGGCCACTGCGCCACCTAGTTGCCCCTAAGGGAGTTTTTTATCCATCTCAATATGGCATGAAAGGAGAAATGGCAAATGGAATTTGAATTAATGTATCTATATGGTCAGTCTGTCTTGGGTTTTCTTTGACTTACTCAGGTGTCTACCCCTAAAGCTGGGGAATTACTTTTTCCCAGAATTATGTCATTAGATAGGGATTAGACTGTGACTTTGTTAGTATAAGGAATTCCTAAGATAAGGAAGTTCCTTGTCCCAGTTCAAGTGGCAACTTCTGAGAAACTTCTAGTGTTTTAGAGTTGCTTAAGACAGAAAGGACTTAAGTGAAAAGCAAGTATTTGTCAGTTCTAAGATTTAACTCATTTCAAGGGTAGTTTTCTTCCCACCAACCCATATTACCTTTATATGAACAATTGTCAATAAATACTTTTGGTTGGCAGATACATTTATAAAACACATAGTTTTCTCAGATAACAAGAAATTGTTGCCTCATCCCCTTTTTTCAAAACGCATCCTTGAGAAAAGGTCCTTTACTGGTCATTATCAGTAAAATGTGAGGTCAGTATATTTTATCCCTTGGAAACTCATAGGCATTCTAATTATAGAATGGAAGACTTTGTCTACCTATTATATGTAAAAGGAAGTTCACTATTCCTAAAATAAACCCTAGGTGTTTGAAATACATTCCTGCCACTTATGAAAAATATTTAAATATGTTCTACTCATTGAGGTGGTGGTTTGAATTCAGATATCTTTCTGGTCCAAGGGTTAGTTCTTTAATAGACATGGCAATGATCTAGACCTTGGACTTTTGCCAGTGGGGATGATGAGAGATCTTTGACTAACAAAGAAATGATGCTTTCCTTAGCCAGCTGGTCCCTGTAGTTCTGTCATCTTTAGTGTTTTGTCCTTAAATAAAAAAACTTTAGCACAAAGATGATGTTTGTATAATCATTTTATGGTGGCAAACACTAGTTAAATTGTGCTTTTCTAAATAATGTAACCAGGGGTACAAAGGTAAACCTTATATACTTCAGAATTATGACCTGTAAGACTTTTCCATATTTGAATGGGGAGAGACTTTTGGCTGCCTAGAAAATGTCTGCAATATTATCTGAAGGAATAGTAATATTTTTAAGTCTATAGACTTCAATTTCTTCAGAAATGATGTAATTAAGAGATTGAATGAGAATTGTACGTTAAAAGCATTTATGTTAGAAACTTGGGTTTATAGATACATTCTTTTTCTAGACTGGACTTTTATCTAACTTGGCAGAGTATCCAGGAAGGAGATGAGAGATATTACTCATTCTTTGGAAAATAAATAGAGAGTTAATATAAGCTGGTGGTGAAAGTTAGGAAACCTGAGTTCTAATCCTAGATCTGCCACTTTCTCATTTTTAATATTAATTATTTAAAAAAAATAAATACTCTAGTTTTGATGTTTTCAAAAACATTTTTATAATTGCTTTTAAAAATTGATTTTCTTTGTAATTCTATACTTTAAAAAAGTATTTTAGTAATTATATTTTAACATAATTAGTTTCCTTTGAAATCTTTTGTATTTTATTCTGTATATTTAAAGATGTTATTATTCATAGGCTTTATCAGTCTGCAAGAATGGTCTATGACACACAAAAAAAGTTTGGACTAGATGAAAATAAAGTTTCTTCTAGTCAGCCAGTCATATATTTGTGGAATACTTAGTATTTGTCAGTTATTGTGCCAGGTGCCAGTGATCTAACAAAAAAGGCAAAATAAAAAAATCCCTTCCTTGAAGGAGCTCACATTATTTATAAAAAGTTTAATATTTTAATTTTTTTCTAAATTATATGTAAAAAGAATTATAACATTTTTTTCAGCTTTTAAGCTCCAAATTCTCTCTTCCTTCCCCTCCTCCCATTAAAAGAGCAAGTAATTTGGTATGGATTATACATGTGTAGTCATGAAAAACACATTTCCATGTAAGTCATGCTGTGAAAGAAAACAGGCAAAAAAGGCCCAAGAAAATAAAAGAAAGAAAAGTATCTGCATTCAGACTCCATCACTTCATTCTCTGGAGATCAATAGCATCTTTCATCAAAAGTCCTTCAGAATTTTCTTGGATTATTGTAAAACTGAGAATAGCCAAGTTATTTGCAGTAGATCATCTTATACTATAACTGCTCCTATGTACATTGTTCTCCGTATTATGCTCATTTCACTTTGCATCAGTTTATGTCAAGTCTTTCCATATTTTCCTCTCAATTACATGCAAATATAATTTTCTTTTTTAAAAATTTATTTATAGGGGTGGGTAGGTGGTGCTGTGGATAGGGCACTGGCCCTGGAGTCAGGAGTACCTGAGTTCAAATCCAGCTTCAGACACTTAATAATTGCCTAGCTGTGTGGCCTTGAGCAAGCCACTTAACCCAATTTGCCTTGCAAAAACCTAAAATAATATTTATAAATTTATTTTGAATTTTACAATTTCCCTCCATTCTTGCTTCCCTCCCCCCACCCCCACAAAAGAAGTCTGATAGTCTTTACATGGTTTCCATGATATACATTGATCTAAGTTGAATGTGATGAGAGATAAATCATATATTTAAAGAAGAAAAATAAAGTATAAGAGATAGCAAAATTATATAATAGGATAACGTTTTTTTTTAAATTAAAGGTAATAGACTTTGGTTTATTTTCATACTCTACAATTCTTTATCTGAATACAAATGGTATTCTCCATCAAATATACCCCCAAATTGTGCCTGATTGTTGCACTGATGGAATGAGCAAGTCCATTACAGTTGATTGTCATGCCCATGTTGCTGTTAGGGTGTACAATATTCTTCTGGTTCTGCTCATCTCGCTCAGCATCAGTTCATGCAAATGCTTCCAGGCCTCCCTGAATTCTCATCCCTCCTGGTTTCTAATAGAACAATAGTGTTTCATCATATACATATACCACAGTTTATTAAGCCGTTCCACAATTGATGGACATTCACTCACATTCCAATGCAAAGAAAATTTTCAGCAGTCTTTTGTAAGCTCTTAAGTTCCTCATTTTTCTTCCGTCCCCTCTTTTTTACTCTCTCTCCATGACAATGAACAATCTGATATAGCTTATATATGTACAATTGTACTTAACATATTTTATATAAAGCATCTTGTGACATAAGAATTAGAACTAAGAGAGAAAAGAGATCATGACAGAGAAAGAAACCACATCAGAAATGTTTTATTTCCTTCTATCCCGAATTTTTCTTATTTGAACTTTTTTTTCTCCTTTTCCCCTTATCCTTCCTCACCATTGTTTCTGATTGCTGCCTGCCTCACCAAGTCCTTTTCCCATTTTCCTCCTACTTCCCTGTAAGGTAGTATAAATTTCTAAACTCAATGGGAATGTAATATTGCTCTCTTTTTGAGCCAAATTTGTTAAGAATAAAATTTATCTGTGCTTACACTCTTCTTTCCCTCTATTATAATAGGTCCTTTGTGTCTCTTCATGTTAGTTATCCTCTAATGACTCTTCCTTTTTCTCCCAGGATAATCCTTAGTCATGCTGTAATTGATTTATATCTGTCTTTAACCACCCCCACCCCCACTCTCTGACAAGGTATATTCCTTTCAACTATCCTGATTCTTAAGAACCATAAGAATTATCACCATTATGATCAATTTGTAACCACACCCTCTGTTCAAAGACATTCCCTTCAACTTTCTCATTAGAAATACAACCCTCATGATCTAAAATACAATCATATCATGTTTAATTTATACCTGCACACTCTGTCTGAGTATCCTCCCTCCAACTGTCTCAATAGAAATATAACCCTCATATGCTAAAAGTCATCACATCATGATCAGTTTATACCCATATATTCTGTCTATTTACATTCCTTTCAACTATCCCAAGAGAAATACAAGTAACTCAAGAGTTAACAGGTGTTGTCTTCCTATTAGTCTTATGACTAACATTTCTTTTCTTAGTCTTGACTATCTTTTTTTGTTTCTATTTTCCTTTTTACTCATTTCTTGAGTCTTATATTTGAAGATCAAATTTTCTATTCAGTCTGGTCTTTTTTCAGGTAAATTTGAAGATCTTCTACTTCACTGAAAATCCATCTTTCCCTCTGAAATAAAATGCTAAATTTTTCAGGATTGTTGAATCTTGTTTGCAATATAAGCTCCTTTGCACTCTAGAATATCCTTTTCCAGGTCCTCTGATCCCCTCTAATGCTGAAATTGATATGTCCTGTTATCCCAACTATGGCTCCCTAGTATTTAAATTGCTTCTTTTTTGGCAGCTTGCAGTATTTTCTCCTTTAATTGAGAATTCAAAAATTTGGCTATAATATTCCTTGGAGTTTTTATTTTGGGATCTCTTTCTGCAGATGATTGATGGATTCCTTCAAAGACTATTTCTTGTTTTAGGATAATTAGGGCAGTTTTCCCATGATAATTTCCTCCATGAAATTTTGCAGACTCTTTCAGATTGTGACTTTCAGGTAGAATAACAATTTGTAAATTATCTCTCCTGGATCTATTTTCTAGGTTATTTGTTTCTCCTAAGAAGTACTTTACATTTTCTTCTATTTTTTTCAGCCTTTTGATTTTGTTTGTTGAGACCTTAGAGTATCTTGGAGTTATTAATTTCCATTTGTCCAGTTCTAATTTTTAGGGATTTGTTTTCTTCAGTTAGATTTTTGTATTTCCTTTTCCAATTAGTTAATTTTACTTATAGAGGAGTTAATTTCTTTTTCCATTTGATCATTTTTACTTTCAAAGTTGTTTTCTTTAGTCAAGTTTTCATAATTCTCTGCATTACTCTCACTTCTTTTCTGCATTTTTCTTCTTCCCTTCTTCTTTGGTTTTTAAAATCCTTTTTGAGCTCTTCTAAAAGGTCTTTTTGGATTGTGGACCAATTTAAAAATCTCTTTGAGGCTTCACTGTTTTCCTCTTTTGAGATGCCATTTTAATTATCCCTATCAGAATAGCATCTTTTTTGGGGATTAGCACTGTTTTGGGTTTTTTTGCTCATTTTCTTAGTTGAGCTCTGTTTCTTGGGCAAAGGGGGTAAAGTCTCAAGCTTTTTTATTTTGGGGGGGTATAGTCCCTGGCTTATCACTTGCCCCTGCCATTTCAGGTGCTAGTGGTTCCTTCCATTAGGGCAGCCCAAGCCAGTTGTACAAGCATTCCTTGGGCTAGAGTTTTGTCTTTTGAGCTGGGATTGGACCCTCATTGCTGGCCTATTGCACCACTGGATTGTTGAGTCTATATTTTTTTGGTGGGTTCTGTCACTTTAGTACCTCTTTAGAGGCTTCATTTAAAGTTGTTTCAGGAAAAGTTTCAGGGTCTTCCTAACTTTGGGCCACCATCTTGACTTAGCTCCAGGAAGTCTCAGAAACTTACATTCTAATGGAGTGACAACACACACACACACACACACACACACACACAGACACACACACACACATTATACTTAAAATCTCTTTCTCTCTTACACATACACACACACACTCTATATATTTATATCTATATATATTTATATGTATATAAGTATTATACTATGTACATATATAGTAAAAATAGAAATTATAGGTGAGAACTTGAAAATTATATTCTAATGGAGTGACATACAAAAAATTGTACATATAATCTCTCACTATATATGCATTATATTATAGATGTAATGTAAATGGAAAATATAGATTAGAGTTCTATATTTATATTTTGGAATGACATTATAAAAATTGTATCTACAATCTCTCAAAATATATAGATATAGATATAGTGTATTATATATAATATATATATATGGAGAGAGAGAGAGAGAGAGAGAGAGAGAGAGAGAGAGAGATACTATAAATGTTAGAGCTCTAAAATTATTTTTAAGAGTATAAAGTGTTGGATCCTCCTGAAATAGGAATTTTAAAAGAATAAGAAGGAACAAGTGTATTGTAGTAAAAATTAATACAATAGTTACATGAGAATTCAGGTTTCCTTGCCACCTTGGCATGCCATATCAAGCTCAAACCTTGCCTCTGTAGGAGGAGAGTACCTCTCATGTACCCTTGGATACTGGAACTGTTAATAATTGTATTTAATTTTTTTATTGTTTGGTTTTTGCAAAGCAGTGGGGTTAAGTGACTTGCCCAAGACCACACAGGTAATTATTAAGTGTCTGAGGTCATATTTGAACTCAGGTCCTCCTGACTCCATGGTCAGTGCTCTATCCACTATGGCAACCAACTAAAAGTTGTATTTTGATGCAACCCTTATTTCTTTCCCCATGTTGCTTCACCAGACCCCTCTCTGGGACTATTACTTTTACTACTAATAGTCCTTCGGTTTTGAAGAGGACAATTCCAACTAATCAATAATGGAAGCTGTGATTTGCACAATTATGTTTATTATAGTGCAATGTAGTATGTGCAAGGCCTCCTCACTTATCTGTACTAGAATGCTTCAATCCCAGGACCTGATTTAAAGATGGTAGAAGGCTACTGAAGCACCAGTCTGTGTTTAACACTGAAATTCAAGAATCTCAGCCCTCCTGAGGTGATTCCTTTTCCCTAATCACAAATCTCTCTTCACTCTCTGTTAATGAGTTTTGTTTGACATTTTTTTTTGGTTTGGTTTGGAAATAGGTTTTACAAGATTTTGCACATATAATAAATTTAAAATTGTTTGCCTTTTCAAAGAGGGGGAAGGGGGAAAAATTTGGAACTTAAAATTTAAAATAAATGTTAAAATTTTTTTCATGTCATTGGGAAACATTTAATAAATAATCCTTATATAATTATATAAATAAATTATATAGTGACCAAATTCCTTTAATGTGCAGGAAACAGTACTTGGAAACTTGGACAAGAATGAGGAGTTTCCAATTTTGGGGAGGCAGGAGTGGGATATAATATGAATAGGAAAAAAATGAATGTAAGCACTCAATTTCTGCCTCTTACCTATTAACCTCTACCCATGTCTATAAACTATTTTTTATTATCTCCTTTTTTGCTGCTTTCCCCACAGATTTACACCTAGATTTATTATACATATTTGGATATGCTATAGATTGACTGATGTCACCTAGAACTTCTCATCTGTCTACAGTACCTAAGATCCCTGACTTAGTGAACTGGGAATAGGATGAATTTTAATCATGTCTGATATTGATTATAAAAGGATACTGATATTTTAGAAGTTAATAACTGATTGGATTATTTCAATATTAACCTCTTTCGATATCATTTAGGGTACATACTTTTTTAAAAAATAATTCTAAACTTAGACAACAAAATGAAATGAGCATTCATATATAGAGATATATAGGTTTATCTATATATATGAACAGAAAATGGGTTATGTATAGTTTATCATTTCTTTATTACATGTATTTTGTATTACATTGTATTCTGAAATTACATTGTATTACATGTATTACATTGTATTCTGAAAAGGATACAGTTACTATTTCTGCCTTTCTTCATTTGAGCATAAGGTTTTTATGCCCTAGTACATGGTCAATTTTGGTATAGATGCCATAGAGAAAAAGGCACATTCCTTCCCCATTCAATGTTCTCCAGAGGTCTATCATATCTTAAGTTTTCTAAAATTCTATTCACTTTCTTTACTTCCTTCTTGTTTATTTTGTGGTTAGAATTATCTGATTCTAAGAGAGAGAGGTGCTATGTATCCCTGAAATTCATTTAGCTTCCCCTCTAAGAAGATGAATGCTGTACCACCTGGTGCATATATGTTTAATAAGGATATTTCTTCATTGCCTTCTAAGAAGGCACCTTATACTTATCCTTTTTAATGTGGTCTATTTTGCTTTTGCTTTGTCTGAGATCAGGATTTCTTTTTTTATTTCTGTTGAAGCATAAAAATGGGTATTTGTAAAAAGTGTAAATATTATCTATCATATATTTTGCTTTTCTTTTAAAATATATTTTACTCATATTTTTGAAATTTATAAATTTGTGACTTTCAAAACTGTCTTAGCATGGATACTTGTCTATGATCCTTTCTGGCTTTCTTTTATCTTTGATGCATTTTAAAAAAATCTTTCAGTCACTGTTTTTTTTTTTTTTTTTGCCTTTGCCAGTTTATTCTATAGTCCAGAGCTGTCCTCCCCACTTCCCTTCACTGGAGGCAGAAAAAGAGAGAAAAACAAAATCCTTGTCAAATTCAGGCAAAATAAATCCCCACATTAGGTTTTTTGGTAGTCTCAGAGGGAATTTCTAATGACTTGGGTATTCATGGAGTAGAAAAAGAAGAACTTTTGTTCTTTGTTTTAGGGACTCACTATAATAAAAACTTGTGCTAAAACAATTGCCATGAAGAGATTTTATATATAAATGTTGCAGTGATGCTTGGAGGATGGATCCACATTTCTCATTGTATTCCTCATCCAAGTAGGCTCTTGGTTTTGAGTTCTTAAATTGTTCTAAATGTGAGTGATTTACTACTCAAATCAGAATGCAGCAGACAGTTCAACTAATTTCCCAAATTTTTAAGTGTATTAAAATTTTAAAAGAAGGGATTAAAGACAAAGAAGAGAAAGACAAATTATAACAAAGAAGGAAGATGACTGCCTTGACTAACTCTACTTTTGTTGATTAAATCTATTTGATTTAAAATTAAAGCTTCCTTTAATTTCAATACTAAAAAGAACTCCATTTTATCATGGTAACTCTTCCTTCCCTTCCTCATTTTTTAAAAAGAAGAGTTTAAAATAATGCTACCCATATCTTAACTGTGGAACTGAGTGGAAGCCTCTTAACAAGAGCTTAATATTCTATCAATTGACAGATAGATTTTAATTAAAACAGGAACAGAAGGTTTTTTTCCCCTTTTAAAGTCTCGAATACTTAAATGCAAACTCAAATAGTTTCAAATTCAAATTCTATACAACACAGTCATATCTTCTTCCTTCTTTGTTTGCTCTTCTCTAGCTCCAGGAAGAAGACTAACAAAAGAACCTACTAATATTCTATACAAATCATACTCTATTACTACACCAGAGACTTAAATACAAAACAGAGCATAGATGGATTAAACTGCAGGAAAGACATATCAAGAATGCAAATCTAGAATAGCTTTATGGTAGGCAATATAGTACTATTATTATCTCAGTTTTGCCACTCAAGAAACTGAGGCAGGAAGAAATTAAGTGACTTGCCTGGAGTTTCACAATTATTAAGTAATTGAATTTTGATTTAAATTTAGGCCTTCCTGATTTGGGGTTTTAGTGTTCAATCTCCTAGTGTGCAAACTTCTTGAGGGACAGAGGCTAATTTTTGTTTTTTGTCTTTTTTTCTCATTTAGGACATAATAGTGGCTTTAATAAATAATTGTTGAATTGTCTTGAATAAATTAATCCCCTTCTAGGTATTTTGGTTGATAATAGATCAATACTCTCCAATATTCTTTGTTTAATAGTATTTAACAATGGTATTTAATAATAATGCTAGGTTAACATATTGGTTTGAAAAATCCTGAAATTATACCAGTTACAAAAGTGTAACCATTAAAAACTGGGCAGACTGGTAGGTTACTGGTTGGAAGAGGCCAATGCTGAATAGAGAGTTTTCTTTTTTCTTCTTGTTGTTTGGCTTTGTTGATTTAACTACATAGTATTTGGCTTGCATTTCAAATAGAACAAGATTTACTAATATCAAGACTCTAAGAATTCATAGAAAGCCATATTAAAGTAGGAGAATTTATAATGGAAAGTAATATTTTAGCAGTAGTAGTAGTAGTATTATCTAATCTGTTACTTGTTCTGAGTTAATCATTGACTTCTGTGTTTGTTTATTTCCTGTTCTTGGTGGTGGTAGTGTTTTTAAAGGTACCAAGACAGAGTCATCCAACTTTTGTAGCTAAGAAACATGCCTTTTTCCTCTAACAAATTCTTGACTTGTGTGTCTTGGTGTTCTGCATTTTCTTTAAACTTGTTGCATATCTGATCTTTTGCTTTTCTATCAGATGAATGCACCTAGAGAGCATCCCTTTTTATAGATAATTATTCTGAATCATTACCATAGACTTCCCAACAGTTATTGGTCCTTTACTTTTCAGAGAGTTGAAACAGTTCTGAAACAACTTGATCATTCTCTCTAAAATAAATCCAAAAATCTCTCAAGACTGCTTTTGAAGAGTTTATTTGAATTTAAATTTATAGCAGTAATTCTTGAATGGTATCTCAAGGAGGGGACTTATACTTTATATACTTTTATTTAGAGAACTGTGTGGTGGAGGTCAGAGGAGAATCTGTTTCTCCATGTCCCTCCATGGACCTCTCAAATCCTAGGGGCATGGTTGATCATGTATACAAAAATGATAGAATAGCCATTATTGGCATGCACAGTTAAAAATTCTCTGTCAAATGACTATTTTAATAGGAGATGAAAATTAAGGACAAGGTGTTCTGTATATGAGTGATGGGCATTCTAGCAGGACAACTAAGATCCTAAGAAAATGAAGCCAAAGGTACTTATCAGGGCAGTCCAAGGAAATGTCATTGAACACTGCAGAGCTGGTTTTTGTTTTTCTTGAGTTCCTGTTTGACAGGCTCCATCTCTAATAAAAAGTTAAGAGCTATTTGATTTTAAAATTGACTACCTAAGAATTAAAAGTTCCTCACCCATCATTTCTGTTTACTTATCTTCTGGACTTATCTAGATTTCCATTTCATCTTTATGGATAATGAGAACTTCACTCAAAATGTATATTGCAAGGAGAGCATTCTTAATTTTTAGAAGGATTATTGTAGAGAACTAATTCAACAATTATTTGCAAAGCATGAGAGAGTGGTCCTGCAGAAAAGTTAGTGATCATGGTATCACAGGACCAGAGTTAAACTCCCATCTCTGCCACTTAGTTTGTGCTTTTTGACTTGGACAAATCAATTAAGCTCTCCAGATATTTTTTTAGGTTTTTGCAAGGCAAATGGGGTTAAGTCGCTTGCCCAAGGCCACACAGCTAGGTAATTATTAAGGTGTCTGAGATTGGATTTCAACCCAGGTACTCCTGACTCTAAGGTCGGTGCTTTATCCACTACACCATCTAGCTGCCCAAAATTCTTTTTTTTTTTTACAAGGCAAATGGGGTTAAGTGGCTTGCCCAAGGCCACACAACTAGGTAATTATTAAGTGCCTGAGACCAGATTTGAACCCAGGTATTCCTGACTCCAAGGCTGGTGCTTTATCCACTACACCACCTAGCCTCCCCTAGCTCTCCAGATTTCAGTTTCTTAATCTGTATAGTGTTAAATAGGAGTGCTTCACAGTTGGAGGGGAGGAAAAAGAGATAAAATTGTTGAGGGGCTAGATTTGGAAGGGCCTGGAATGCCAGCAGTAGGTAGCCATTAGAGGGTTTTGAGGGTAGGAGTGACAATAGATCTTTTCATTAAGAAAATGAATACGACAAAACAGAATAGATGGGAAAGGGAGCAGAGAAGTAGAGCAGAAAGTGATCAGAAAGGAGGTTTCTACAATAATCTGTTTGATAATATAAATGAAAAGTGAAGAATGAATTCAACAGAGACATTCTCCTCCCAGATAAAATGTTCATCTTCCTCAGATATCTCAGTTTGTTACATCTAACCTACTCCGAATTTTTTCTACCTTCTTATATGCAATTTGTGAGATTGTCTTCCCTTTGGTTAATTGTAAGTCCCTTAAGAACCACACTTCAGTCACAACTCTTTTTCTAGCTCTAGTACTTTATATATTTCCAGAAAAGCAAATTGTCAATATTTGCTGGATTATGGAGAAAATAAGGGAATTCCAGAAAACATCTTTTGCTTCATGGACTACTAAGCTTTTGACTGAGTGGATCACAACAAAATGTGGCAAGCCCTCAAAGACATGGGAGTACATGATTATCTTGTGACTTGAGGAACCTGTATGCAGACCAAGAAGCAACAGTTAAAACTGAACATGGAACAACTGATTGAATTAATATTGGTAAAGGAGGGGCAGCTAGGTGTGCAGAGCACCACCAGCCCTGGAGTCAGGAGTACCTGAGCTCAAATCCGGCCTCAGACACTTAATAATTACCTAGCTGTGTGGCCTTGAGCAAGCCACTTAACCCTATTGTCTTGTCAAAAAAAAAAAGATTGTTAAAGGAGTATGACATAGGCTATATGTTATTACCTTACTTATTTAGCTTTACAGGTAGAGTAAATCATGTGAAATGTTAAGCTGGATGAATCAAAGGCTGTGATTAAGGTTGCTGAGAGAAACATCAACTGTCTTAGATATGCACATGATACCCCTCTGATGGCAATAATTAAATAGGAATTAAGAAGCCTTTTGGTAAGGGTGAAAGAGGAGGGTATAAGAGATGACCTGAAACTGAATATAAAAAAAACAACTAAGATCTTGGCAATGGACCCTATCATTTTCTGGCAAATAGAGGGAATGGAATAAGTGTTAGATTTTATGCTTTTTGTACTCAAAGATTATTGCAGATGGTGACTACAATCATGAAATTTAAAGACACCTGTTTTTGGAAGGAAAATTATGGCAAATCTGAACAGTACTAAAAACCCGAGACGTCACCTTGCTGACAAAGATTCATAAATTCAAAGCTTCAGTTTTTCTAATAGCAATGTATGACTATGAGAATTGGATTAAAAGGAAAATCAAGTGCCACAGAATCAGTACTTTTTTTAGTGGGTTTTTTTTGCAAGGCAATAGAGTTAAGTGGCTTGCCCATGGCCACACAGCTAGGTAATTATTAAGTGTCTTAGGCCGGATTTGAACTCAGGTACTCCTGACTCCAGGGCTGGTGCTTTATCCACTGTGCCACCTAGCTGCCCTAGAATTGGTACGTTTGAATTGTAGTACTAGAGAAAATTGTTGAGAGCCCCTTATACAGTAAGGAAATCAATCAATATAATTAAATATAATTCATTCAATATAATTCACTGGAAAATCAAATACTGAAGTTGAAGTTTAAATACTTTGGGCACATAATGAGAAGACAGGGCTCATTGGAAAAGACCCTGATGTTGAGAAAGATTGAACGCCAAAGGAAGAGGGGATAATAAAGGATGAAATGGAAAGACAGAGTCATGGAAACAATAAAAATGAACTTGGACAGACTTTGAGAGATAGTGGAGGCAATAGGGGTCTGACATGCCATGATCCATGGGGTCAAGAAGAATTGGACATAACTGGGCAGCAACAACTTTATATTTTGGGAGGAAGTGGTCATGAATGTTTTGTAAGAATATATTTTTGTAACTATTTCAATGAAATTGGTTTCCTTGATAATCCTCTGTGTTTTATTTTATACTTTTAAAAGCATTATTATGAGAAGGGAAGTTCTTCCAGAAATCCTCTGGTTCATTCATCATCTTCTTTTGGAACACCAGAGATTTTACAAAGGCTACTTCCTTTCTTTGAACTTCAGTCCATTATTGAAGATGGTAAAATAAAAACTATTTAAAGTATAATCTCTTTATAATAATAAATGTGTTGTTACAATAAGGACAGTTAGATGTAGCAATGAATAAAGCACTGTTCTTGGAATCAGGAGGATGGGAATTTGAATCCAGCCTCAGATACTTGAACTCACTAGCTCTGTGACCTTGGACAAGTCACTTGTGATTGCCTCACATTCAGGGACATCTCCAGTGGTCCTGGTTCATATCTGGCCACTGGTTTGGAGGAGAAAGTGATTCTGGTGATATATTTCAGCTCCCCCTCACTCAAATCCAATTTGCAAATTTCTCATGGCATCACCTCCCTGATGTCATGATCTTCTTTGAGAATGAAGGACAAACATCATCATCATTATCATCATCATCATCATCTGAGAAAGGGTTCAGTGACTTAACCAGACTGCCAAATGGGGTCTCTAGCATAGGAAAGATTAAGAATTTCTGCAGTAGAGGTATATGTGTTTGTGTGTGTGTGTGTGTGTGTGTGTGTGTGTGTGTGTGTGTGTGTGTATGTATGTATATAAACACTAAGAGATATTTGTTTATTGGTTTTATTTGACAGGACTTTGACTCTTCTCTGTTTCCACATCTCCTCCCAGTGACATAGAGAACACCACAGTTTTGGAAAAAAAGCTTGAAGAATGAAGGTGTCATTGACCACAAATAAAAACGAAAAACTACTTCTGGGGGTTAATAAGAAAGAGGAGAAACATCTTATTATTTTGGCTATATTGCCTGAGGTGCTGCTAGGGTATTTTCTTGACCCTTCACTTTTTAACATTTTTATCAATGACTTGGAAAAAGGTATAGGCTGATCAAATTACAAGTAACACACATAAAACTGAGAAGGATTTGCTTACACCTTGGTTAGAAGGATCCAAGGAAATCTTGACAGGGGTAGATTATTTTTAAGCCAAAAAAACCAATTTAATAGTATAATCTTAGAAGTAAGCTCTTGAATTTGATTTACACTTAGCTATGGAAGAGTCATGATTAGGTAGGTAGCAGTTTTGGTTTGATTTTGTTTTTTTTCTGAAAAGTGTCTGGTACTTTTTAATATATAAAATGATAAAGTAACAAAAACTGAATTTCTGGTAATTTTAGGTCATTTTTAGACAGGGGCATATAAGGATATAAAAATAAAAGGTATCAATAATAAAAGTAAATAAGGCAAAAAAGAAGGAAAAGAGAAATGGGGACTCCTAGGAGGGACAAATACCAAAGTGACAACATTTCTGGTAAAAAATCATGCCAGGATTTCAAGTGTGAACCAAAGTTCTTGATAAGTGATAAAAATAATAACTTTTTTTAGTTCTGTTGGGAGCAAGAGGAAGTTTAGGAATGCTTTTTGATGTGGTTGAGAAGACATCAAGATGGCAAAAAGGAAATAGAGGGACTCAAGTCTTTATGATTGGAAATGACAGGTAGTGGCCCTGGATAGTGAAAGAAATAGAGGTGATCCAAGACATAGAAGTGTTTCTTAGGCGTTGGATCAGACTGCCTCAGCTCATCATGCTAACCTTCAATGTATGATAGAAAAGGCATGTTTGAGAACATTTAGGGGAAGAATACTAGACAAAGAATTCAAACCACTATTGCCACTGGAGAATATAGTAGACTACTTGGGGTTACATTTTACCTTTAATTTTCAAACACAATACTGGATAGAAAGGAAAAAGTTTACTTTAGTAACTAGCTCATAGGTCACTACATAGTATATAATGTAGAACTGCACATACAGACTTAGTCAGGAAATAGCTATTTTCTAACCAAAGAGATATAGAATATAAGGGAAACAAAAATATAACTGTCTGTAAAACCAGGTAGAGAAGGATGATAAAGAGCTTTGTTACCTTAAAAAACAAAGAGAATCAGTACAAGGGGGTGAGCAATTAAGAGAGGTCATGTCAGAGGTATTTAAGGAGAAAAATGTCAGAAAATAACAAAGAGAAGAAATCTGCAAAATATTCACTACCACGGGCAATACAGCTACCATATTTGGTTTCTAACATTTAGTCTAGGATATGAAAGGTACAAATGGCATTAAAGAGAACTTATATAGGGAAAAGCAATTGGATTAGATCAAATGTAAAAGAAAATATTTGCTCTGAAGGCGACACAATTTTGGGAGTATTGAGTAATCAGTTTACAAAGTATCTGAAGGAGAAAATACCCAAAGATGAAGAAAAAAAACCATATTGTTCCTTATTAATACCCCAAAAGGCAAACAAATCCAAGAATTATCTGAACTACAACAGTGGTATGTGTGTGTGTGTGTGTGTGTGTGTGTGTGTGTGTGTGTGTGTGTGTGTGTATTTATCTCAATTGTCTTAAAATCATTTAAAAAGATATCATGGAAATCCCTGGTAAAGGTATAAATACTAGGAACAGGCAAGGTTTTATAAGTGATAGCCTACAGAAAACTGCATATTTATCATCCTACAATTACCAGATCTTGAAAATACACATCACTTACTTACTTTTTAATTTATAAAAAGGGGATTTAATTTGATAGAGGAAATATTGAATTCCTCTCTCCTTCAATAAGGAATCATTGGGTGGCACATTAAAATTATTTAAGATATTTGAAAGTTCTAAGATTTTTTTCTTCTTTTGAATGGTTTCCTCCCCCTCTATTTATGATTCTTCTTTCACAATATGATTAATATTGAAATATATAAACAACTATATAACCTATATTAGATTACTTGCTGTCATGGGGAGGGGGAAAGGGAGGGAAGGAGAAAAATGTGGAACTCAAAAGCTTATAAAAAGATGAATGTTGTAAACTATCTCTGCATGTTTTTTTTTCCAAATTAAAGTAACTTTATGTCAATCAGAAAACAGGAAAGAAGCTCCACATGCTAGATGTGGCTATTCTTCCTCTGCCAGAGGGGAGGATTTGGTGAAGAACAAAGAAAAGCATGAAGTTTGATAGGAAAATAAACCTTGAATTTGAAGAGAAAGAGACAGATAAGAAGCTGCTGTAGGGTGCCCTGGCCTACTTGGCACTGGAATGGATGAGCAAGGTCACCTTGGATGGCTGGTTCCTGAAGGGAGGGGAGGTTTTCTGATTTGACTTGATTAGAGACAGTGTGCTATCCCTGGAGCTTCTCAGGGTGAGCTAGAAGGTTCAGGCCAGACTTGGTATTGGTAGGTCAAAGGTGAGCAGGGGTTTGTGCAGGCTTCCTTCTCTCCTCCCCAGCGAGGGGCTGGCCCCGCTCTTCCCAGATGGTGAGGCCGTTACAGGAGCAGATCTGCTTGGGATTCTGGAAGAGGCCAGCAGAGTGAGCAATGATACCACAGGCCAGCCTCTCACCAGAGTTTCCAGTGACCTTGGAGAATGGATGTCCTCCCTGACCCAGGTCATCTTCCCCTGAATCAATGACCAGGCTTCAGCCAATGATGTCCCACACCTTGAGCTGCTCCTTCTCTATCCTGAAGGTTGTCCTTCCATCAACATTAGCATAGACATCTCCCAGGTCTCCCACGTGCCGGTAGGTGTCCTGGGGGCCACCATGGGGCATTCCATTGGGGTTGAAGTGGTCTCTACAGCTGGCACAATTTTGGGTCAAGTCCCCATACTGATGGACATGGAGGCCCTGGGGCCCAGGCTCCAGGACATCGATCATCCCCTCGATAAGGCAGCATGTGGGGGATACTTGTAGGAAACGAATGACTCCCTGCACGGACCCAGGCTGCCCCAACATGGCCACAGCTGCCCCCAGGTTCTGAAGCATGTTGCTTCCCATGCCCTTGAGCACAGCCTGGTGGCCTATGCTCTCCAAGAGACTCTACACCTCTTGGCTGGGCAAGGTGGTGGTCACCAGGACGCTCTGATTCTCCAGGTGCACCTTTGCTCCCTGGATCCCTGCCACATCCCGCAGGGATGCCTGCACCGCGTCCACGCAGCTCTGGCAGCTCATCTGCACCGGGAACTCCAGCGTGCATGCTGGCCCGCTGGCCCAGCTGAGCATGGGCGCAGCTTCAACAGAAGCCATCTTTCTCTCTGCATGTTTTTGAAAAAATATAATAACATTAAAAATAAAGTCAAAACATAAAGAAACTTGTTTAATAACCCTCTAATAAAAAAGAATCAGACAAAACTTGAAGGATGATCTATAGTTACCCAAAATGTTCAACACTGAGAGTGGGATCCAGTACAGATAACAAGTTGAAGAGAATTTTTCTAACAGTGCTGAGGACCTTCATTTCCTCCTCTTTTAGGATGATATCACACTGTTGCGACAAACCCAAGAACAGTACAATACCTCCTTTTGGGGTATCTGTGACAGAGAATGTCATCTGTATCCTGAGAAAGAATTGTGGAGTTTGAACAAAGACCAAAGACTATTACCTTTAATTTTAAGAAAATGTTATCTTATTATATAATCCTGCTATATCTCATACTTTATGTTTTTTCCTTAAGGATATGATTTCTGTCTCATCACATTCAACTTAGATCATTGCATACCATGGAAACAATATAAAGACTAATAGAATAGGGGCAGCTAGATGGCTCAGTTGATAAAGCACTGGCTCTGGGGTCAGAAGTACCTGAGTTCAAATTTGACCTTAGACACTTAATAATTACCTAGCTGTGTGGCCTTGGGCAAGCCACTTAACCCCACTGTCTTGCAACCCCCCCCATAAAAAACAAACCTAAAAAAAGACTAACAGACTACCTTCTGTTGGGGGGGGTGGGGGTAGAGGGAGAGAAGCAAGATTGGGGGAAAAACTGTAAATTCAAAATAAATAAAATCTTTCAAAAAAAAGAAAGATAACCAAGGGCAGCTAGGTGGCTAGAGCAATGGCCTTTGAGTCAGGAGGACCTGAGTTAAAATCTGTCCTCAAAAATCTTAACACTTGCTAACTGTGTGATACTTGGCAAGTCACTTAACCTCAAATGTCTCTCAAAAAATAAAAAAGGCTTAAATATTGAAAAATTTTACTTTACTGTCTACCTACAAGTGCATGGAGGATGTATATTGTCCAGAACAATTCCAATTATTAAGATATTTGTCCATCTACCTATCTGTCTAGCTAGTTATTCAGCTACCTTAAACAGTACAAATGGATAATTCTGTGAGATGGAACTGAAATTAGATAAATGATAGAGATTGGACTTTACAACCCTTAGGATTTTGCAAAGCTTGTTTAATGACCCTAAAGTGTCTGGAAATGAAGACCTATCTTTCTACTACAGATATTCAACCAATAGGTCTTTGATGTCCAAAGAATTAAAAATAACTATCACTCAGAGGGTAATGGAGAGTGCCTGGAATGTTGGAACTAAATGGCAATGTATAACAGAAGGAATTTCAAAGCACTGAAATGTAAGATGCTATTGAGGTAAAATATAATCAGAAAAGAAGATGGGATGGTCATGGTATTAAGAATGAGGGATGACAGGTAGACAAACTGAAAGTCTGACTTGTGATGTTGGAAGAAATTGAGGATTACACACCCCTTGCTTAGCACCAGCATTACCCTCTTTTCCCTTCCCACCCCTCTGTCCTAGTAGTTGCATCATCTGTGATGAACTTAGGAGAGAGCATGGACTAGGGTCCGCAGAATGAATAAGCATGGATAAATTCTAATATTCAATAATGAAGGGTCCATCCACATGGATGAGATCACAGATGCAATCGAGTATTTGAATGCTATAAATGAATTATCTATGCATATTGTGGAGTCCTTTCTTTCCCAAAAGCAAAGTGGCTAATCAATTTTGAATTGCTTTATTTACAATTAATTTATTCAAAGAGAATAGGAACCCCCAAAGAGGGTAAACTCTATTTTAAATTTGATTCTCATCAATAGAGAGAAAACTGTTTTCTGGATGGAAATGATGAAAACCTTGAAGGCAAGTGACTACTCCATTTTTAGAAAGCTGCTTGAAGAGAAAAAAATCTGGGAGTAGTCAGAAATAAATATTGGATATTTTGAAAAATAAATTTCAGGAAAGAATTAGAATAAGTGATTTTCAAGAATGAATATGTAATCTAAGATTCTATAGAGGAATTGGAAACTCTCAAAAATGAGTTAGGGAAAGGAATTCAATGAGAAAAGGGAATTGTCTAAAGAGAACAGTAAGAAAGCACAGAGAAGTCACAAATCAACTTAGATTTTTTTAAGGAAATGTGTAGAAGATGAACTAAGAACAAGTAATAGCATTGATACAAAATTGTATTATGATTATTAAAAAATAAGCATTAGAGCTTAAAATGAGTTTTTTTTAATTTGTAAAGGGAAAAGAGGAGAATCAAAGAATGGAGAGTACTGCTGTCTGGGGTAGATGTCATAATGACTGATGATAAAAATGGTAGAACTTCTCAAATCTTATTTATGTTTTCTCTGTTGTAAGTAATGAGAATTTTACTGGGAAGGATGGAACCAAAATAACTGCCATTGATGAACTCAAGTCACTTGGCCCAGATGAAGTATTGTAAGAATGACAAAAGTGATTGTTGAACCATTGAGTGACTTTTTTGGAGAATTATAAGTGTGTGCTAAGATTATAAAATGGTACTACTTGTACTTGTCCCATTTTTTTTAAATGGAAAAAGTTAGGAACATGCATATTATAAGTCAGCAAAAGCTTGGGCTTCAATTTGTGGCAAAATCCCAAAATCTATCTCTATAGATGGTTAGTAATCATCTAGAATAGGAAGAGTTGATAGCAAAGAGCCATCATGACTTTATCAAGAATAAACAATACCAATCTGACCTTAATTCATTTTTGACATGATTATTAACCTTATAGATGAACTGTATCTATATTTATAACAAATTATTTCTTATATCACAATTTTGGAAAAGTGGTAGAAGAATAAGTAAATTTAGGTTCCTAAGATTAGTGTGGCAATAGTTCAAAGATTGGATGAATGATAGACAAATAGATAGAGAGTCTATTGCGGCACAGCTAGCTGACGTAGTGAATAGAGTACCAGTCTGGAGTCAATAGTAACTGAGTTCAAATCTGACCTCAGACACTTAATAATCACCTGCATATTCTTGGGCAAGCCACTCAACCCCATTGCCCTGCAAAAATAAAAGCAAACATACAAACAAAAAATACCCCTCACTTAGAGAGAGAGAGAGAGAGAGAGAGAGAGAGAGAGAGAGAGAGAGAGAGAGAATATATTGCAATTTTTCTGGCACTTGGTAATGAGGGTTTTTCCTGGATGAATGCCTCTTACTAGAATAATAAACTACAGTTGGCATTAACATTTTTGCATGTCTGTCATGTCTGTCCTCTCCATTCTTACCCATTCAGATGGGTCTTGATGGCACTGATACCCCAGCTATGATGCCTGGAAATGATGGTGTCTCTAGATGTTGTCAAGGATTTAATAATCCTTCCCAATTGTCCCTTTCTAAGAGAGGCTTTTTAATATCAATTTTTGGGGTCTTTTGCTTGTTTGTTTTTATTCAGGCACTTGAATCTTAATTAGGACAACTGGATCTGCTATCAAATAACTATTTTGCCTTGGACATATTACCTCTGAGAGTCTCAGTTATCTTATCTGTCAAATTAAGGTCAATTTAATGACCTGGGTTAACATTCCTTGCAACTTGAATAGCCTCTGAATTTGATACCTTCAACACTTTTTAGCTGGGTGACTCTGGGCAAGTCACTTAACCTCTGACTTCCTCAGTTTCCTTAACTGTAAAAAAGAAGGAATAGTACCTCAAAAAATAATTGTTGTGAGGATCAACTGAGAAATTTGTAAAGTGCCTAGCAAAGTATCTGACATATAGTAGACATAATAAATACTTACTCTCCCCCAACTATTTGATTCACCTAAAAGTGAGTCCTGATGAGTTCCCTTACTGCTTTACAAGTTCTGCTAATACAAATACTTGAAAGTCTTTCTAAGACTTTGTGCTTTCATAGAATACTCACTTCACTTAATTTCGAAGTTGAGGCATACATTGATGGGATTACTCTCAAATAGATTTAGGTTCAAATCCTGACTCTGACACTATGACCCTCACCAGATTACTTAAATACTTTGATGCACTGATGCATCCATATTATGGATCACAGCCAAGCATTGGTTGAAGATATTTCCACACCAACTGAAATAACAGACCTTTAATATATTGACTTAATTTCTGTTTAAATAAATAGCCCCTATATCATAGGATGGTTGAGACTGATTTGCAATGCTCAAAAAGTACAAGCACATTTTGGGGGGAATTTCTAGCTTTGTTTCTTAAGTCTTGGTACTTAAGATCATGGGTTTTAGAAATATTTCCATTTAAAATGAATTCCTTCTTCATTCCCCCTAGAGAAAATGAATGAATATGTTTCATGTGTGAGGTAGAATATTTTCAATGAGAGGTAAAACCCATTCTTAATGCTTTATGGTTATTCATTTCATTGCATGCTGGAGAATCTTGGGCCAGTTTCAAATTGATATGTACTGAGCATCACTTGCAAAGTGCTTTGAGATTGTCCTTGGATGAAAATAGCTTTATGGTATTGGTACTAATTAAATAATTCCTTGTTTCAGTTGACATAGGACATGAGCGCCAGGAAGTCCATTTACCTGGAAGAATGAAATTTACAAACTATTAAAGTTTCAAGGTTACTAAACTAGTAAATCCAGGGAATGCTATGGATGTAATTTTTGAAGGATATTTGTTAAGATGGAGACAATTCAGAGTAGCTCCTGAATCAATTTGTGCTTTGTGGGGATTATTTGAAGGGGGTAGGGATGTTTAGCTGTATATGTGAAGACTTGAGGGAGATAGTTAATGGGTTGGAAAGATTCTCAATTCAATTCAATATATATTGTGACTGCTATGAACCTCTTATTTGAAAGAGATACTAGAATAGTTCTATTTGATCCCTTAAAGTAGGTCTGGAGGCAGAAGTTGAAAAGAGGAAGATTTAGATTTGGTATAAGGAAAATTTTTTTCACCATTTTAACACAAAAGTGAAATGGGCTGCCTTTAGGTCCTGTTGTATTTTCCTTTACTAGAATTTTTTTTTGCCAATAGCTATGATTGTCTGCTATATTGTAAAACAGAGATCTCTTGGACCAGAGCTCTCCTGAATGTTGTCTGAACTAGATGAATAGGTGGTTTCTATATGATTTTAATATGTAGATGTATTAATGAAAAAAAGAAATATATACATGTGTAGTTTTCTAAGTCAATATGTGGCCCACATATCTTTATGTGTAATTTAGTAGACACTTTTTCATGTTGATACTATTGTTGTAATATATTATTAGCCACAAGGATTCTAATTTTTTTTTTTCTTTATATCACCATTACTTAGCACAGTGCCAGGTGCACCAGTAAGCTTTGAATAGATTCTTGTTGATTGATTGAGTGAAGAACAAAAACATTCTGTGTTTCTCTGATTTTGTTAAAACTTTCTAGCTTTCTTAGCTCTATGATTCTGCATACCACAGTTCAGATATTTTCCCAGGCCTGCTGATTTAATCATGTCATTTTCTTCTTATAGACCTTCAGTGGCTTCACATATCTCTGGCTCAAATAATTTGCTAACTCCTGACCCTTGTCTTCAAAGCTTTTTACAGACTAGTTCTGTTTTATTTTCTCTTATCTCTAGCAATAATGTAGTCTGTACTCTTTATTCTTGCTGAAAATTATCTCCTAGCACATCCAGTCTTCCTTTTCCTCATCAAATGTTTGCCAAATGTATCTCATCATCATAAATCTTTTAAGCTCTAATAAACTCTATAAACCAGCAGAATTCCTTAAAATATTTTCTCTGTTAAAGGAAATATATTTGATTTAAATAATATCTTATAGCTATTTTTTGTATCATAAACTAGATGTGAAAACATTTCCTAGAGGTATTCTGGAAGGATAGTTTTGTTTGTTTGTTTTTTTGCAAGGCAAATGGGGTTAAATGGCTTGCCCAATGCCACACAGCTAGGTAATTATTAAGTGTCTGAGGTCAGATTTGAACCCAGGTACTCCTGACTCCAAGGCCGGTGCTTTATCCACTACGCCACCTAGCCGCCCCTCTGGAAGGATATTAATAGGACAATGCAGGCAGTACAATGAGTATGGGAAATAAATGGTGATAGAGACTGACAGAAAAAAAAATTAAGGAATTTCATGTTAACCCTAGGCTTAGGAGTGACTAAGTTTAAATTTCATTTTTGAATGTAAAAATAAATAAGGTCACATCATCTTCGAATTAATTTACACAAAGTTAGCTCTGTTTGAAGAAGGAGAAATGGAGAGAGAAAGAGAGAAAGAGAGAGAGAGAGAGAGAGAGAGAGAGAGAGAGAGAGAGAGAGAGAGCGCTATTCCCTTCAAATATGTATCATTCAAGTAAGTGTGACATGAAAGATATTACTGCCTAAGGAACCCTGGTGAGAAAGGTAGCACCTGAAGCTGTTCAGCTTCATTTGATGGTCTAGCTCTCTGGCCCATGTTTTAGAGCCAATATTTATTCCAATAGAGAAGAGACTATATTATTTTATTCTCCTACGATTGCTTCTAGAAACACTTCTCTGGAACAACGTGATGGGACAGATTTCTTTTATTTTGAAAATAAAGTTCATTGGGCTGGCTAGGTGGCGCAGTGGATAGAGCACCAGCCCTGGAGTCAGGAGTTCAAATCTGGCATCAGTCACTTAATAATTACCTAGCTGTGTGGCCTTGGATAGGCCACTTAATCTCATTTGCCTTGAAAAAAAATAAAAACTAAAATAAAAAATAAAGTTCACTACACTAACTTGCCATATGTTTCATATGCTGATCTAAGCCTAATTTCTGCCAGATTGCTTTTCATTTTCTGCAGGAACAAATTGAATTCATTTTGGGGAGTTATTTATCTTTTTAGGTTTATCAAACAATGGATTGTTAAGTTCAGTTACTATAGTTTATAATTTTCCTTGTTTATTCCTTTTCCAATTATAAACCAACATCAATTGGTTTTGATGACTGCTGAATTTCTTCCTCTTTCTTTTCATTTTTTTTAATTCCTTCTCTTTATTTTAGGCCTTTTGCTCCTTCAAGTGAATTTTATTTTTTTCTGCCTCTGGAAAATATCCCTTTACTTGTTTAAATGGGTAGATCAATAAATATTCAAGTTAATTTTAGTAAAATTGTCATTTTAAATAATTACCTTGGCTTAATCATGACTATTTCTCCAACTTAAAAGTTGTTCCTTATTTCTTTAAGGGATATTTTGTAATTGAATGTATGTAGCTATTGAGCCCAATAGATTTAGGTAGATTAAGTACTTAATATCTCTTTCATTTTATAGTTATTTTGAATGGGACTTCTCCTTTTATCATTGCAGTCTGGATTTTGTTATTAATATAAAGCAATGCTATTGATTTCCATAAGTCTGGAAGCAGCTTCAGTTGCGGCCTCTCTTTTCAGATGTTCTCAGAGGTTTTATGGGCATCATCATCTCCATGTCACATTTATTCTGAGTAATAATGACTGATTCAATCCTTCACATTTTTTAAATTTCAAATTAACTGAAGCTCTTTATTCTCTTTAGTATCTTGGCTGATTCCCTAGGTTTTCTAAATAAACCATCATTCATCAATAAATACCAATAGTTTTATCCCCTCTGCTTATCTTTATACCTTTATCTTTCTTGCCATATTGCTGCTATTAGCATTTTAGAACTATAGCAAATGATTGTGAAGAAAAGGGACATTCTTGCTTCATTCTTGTATTTGTTGACAAATTCATGTGGTTTTTAAATGTTGTTGCCTTTACTTTGTCTTCTCAAAGACTTTCCTAGAGTTAAATATCTTTTCTTCTAAATTTTTTAACCTCTCAAGTATTTTTGAGAGAAATTTTATCTTGGATTTAATTTTTTTCATATTCAGTTCATTGAATCTTTGAATTATGTTCAGGAAACCTTAAATTCTGACCTATATTCATTACTAATTTCTTCTTTATGGATTTTATTTCTCATTGACTCTCCTGAAGTTCTTATACCATGATTTTTCCAGGTATCTGTATTTCATCAGGAATTGGTTCATTTTGTTTTAAAATGTTTGCCTAAAATTTCTTGGAGAACATAGTATTGATTCTTCCTTCTAGTTTTAGGATCTTCTCTGTTCATATATTTACTTTTCCTCTTGAGAGGCTTTTGTTTACAGCATTTCCTTTGGAAATCTACGATGTTGCAGTCTTTTAAAAAACTTCTCACTGTTACTTTCTGATTCTTCTGATTCTGAAAGCTGCTTCAATCTCTAACATTATAAGATATGGGTCCCTGTCCTGAGTACCTTCTGGGGGAACAAGCAAGACTCTGAGTTTCAGTCCACTTTCCTTTAATCCTAACAAGTATAAATATACTGATTTTCTGCAACAAGTTCTCTCTTGTCTCTCTTCCTTTTCTTCTTGCCACTTTCTGAAAAATTTGAAAGTATTTGGGTCAAAGCCTGTCTAGTTTTCAGAGACACTAATCTAAGTTTAGGCCCTAGTTAGAAGGCAACACATTTTCAGCCTCTACCTTTTTGATTGGGTAGAGTAACAGCTACTTGTTTCTGGATGGAGATCATTAGAAGTGGGATATACTAGCAAATTCTCTGCAGAAAAGAGAAGAATCACAATAGGATATTTTTTTTCAGGTTATAAGAGTTTTATTTCTTTAAAGAGTAAAAATTTTCAGTAGTTTATTTTTTACGGAAATAATATTTTATTTATTTATTTTCCCAACTACATGCAATGGTAGTTTTCAACAATCTTTTCTTTGCAAGGTTTTGAGTTATATATTTTCCCTCCCTCCATTCCCTCTCCTCTACCAGAAAGCAATCTAATATAGGCTATACTTGTACAACCATGCTAAACATAGATTCATATTAATCTTGTTGTGAAAGAAGAATAAAAATCAAAATAAAAAAGTGGAGACAATTTTTAAAAATTGAAAATAGTAAGCTTTGTCTTGCATTTAAACTCCAAACTTCTCTTGATATGCCTTTTAGAATTGTCTTTGATTATTGTTCTGCTGAAATGACCAAGTTCATCGTGGTTGATCAGCACCCAATGTTGCTATTGATGTGTATAATTTTATTCTGGTTCTGATCACTCACCATTAGTTCATGCAAATCTTTCCAAGCTTTTCTGAAGTCACTTCCCTCATAAAAAATAGTTTTCTATCACATTCATATACCACAATTTATTCAGCTCTTCCCCAGTTGATGGGCATCATCTCAATTTACAATTTTTTGTCACTATGAAAAAGAGCTGCTATAAATATTTTTGTACATGTGTTTCTTTTTTTATGATCTAGTAGTGGTATTACTGGATCAAAGAGTATTCAGTTTTATTGCCCTTTGGGAATAATTCCAAATTGCTCTTGAGAAAGATTGGATCAGTCCACAACTCTATCAATAATGCATTAGTGTCACAGATTTACCACATCATTGATCATTTTCCTTTCTGGTCATATTAGCCAGTCTAATCTCAGAGTTGTTTTAATTTGCATTTCTCTAATCATAAATGATGCAGAGCATATTTTTCATATGATACAGAGAGCTTTAATTTCTTCATCTGAGAAATATAATTTCACCATTTGTCAATTGGGAAATGACGTGTATTCTTATACATTTGACTGAGTTCTCTATATGTTTTAGCCAGGAGTCATTTGTCAGAAACACTAGTTGTAAAAATTGATTCCCAACTTAATTGTCTTCCTTTTAATCTTGGTTGCATTGGTTTTATTTGTGCAAAAACTTCAATTTAATGTAATCAAAATTATTTACTTTACATTTTATAATGTTCTCTTGCTCTTCTTTGGCCATAAACTGCTCTCTTCCCCACAGGTAAACCATTCTTGTTCTCATAATAGGCTCAGGATGTCACCTTTTATGTCTAAATTCTATACCATTCAACCTTATCTTGGTATAGGGTGTGAGATGCTGGTCTATGCTGATGCCATACTATCTTCCAGTTTTCCCAGCAGTTTTTACCAGAGTGAATTCTTATCCCAGAAGCTGGAATATTTGGATTTATCAAACAGTAGATTATCATAGTCATTCATTACTGTTTCTTTTGCATCAAATCTATTTTGCTAATCTCTATTTCTTAGACAGTACCAAACAGTTTGATGACTGATGCTTTATAATATCATTTTATATCTGATATGGCTAAACCACCTTCCTTTGCATTTTTCCATTAATACTTTTGATATTCTTGACCTTTTATTCCTCCATATGAATTTAGTTACTATTTTTTCTAGATCAATAAATTGATTTTTTGGAAGTTTGATTGGTATGGCACTGAAGAAGTAATCTAATTTAGAGAGAATTGTCATTTTTATTAAATTTGCTCAGCCTCTCCATAAACAATTGTTATTTGCACATTTATTTAGATCTGATTTTATAGTTGTTTTCATATGTTTCTGAGTTTTTCTTGGCATATAGACTCCCAAGTACTTTATGTTGTCTATAGTTACATTAAATGGCATTTCCCTTTCTATCTCTTGCTGTTGTGTATTGTTAGAAATATATAGAACTACTGATGATTTTTGTGGGTTTATTTTATATCCTGAAACTTTGCTAAAGTTGTTAATTGTTTCGCTTCATATGGTTTTGGTAAGCCGTGTGTTGTGGGATTCTGGGTTTTAAACCACTCTGCTATCTGCTTCTGTTTTATGGGAGAGTAAATCCCATTCATATTCACAGTTATAATTACCAACTCTTTATTACCCTCCATGCTATTTCACCTCCATTTGTACTTTTTCCCTTCCTTTTACCCTATCCCTCCTCACCAGTGTTGTGCTTTAAATATTTCCCTCAATCTGTCCCTCCTCCTATCAGTCAAACTCCCTTTCCTTCCTTCTTTCCCTTTTCCCTTTTTCCTTCCCTCCTTTCTATCAGTCTATTAGTCTCTCCTTCCCTCCCATTCCTCTCTTAATATTTGAAGGATAAGATACATTTCTTAACCCAAATGAGTCTATGTGTTATTCCTTCTTTGAGTAAAATCCAATGGAAGTAAGATTCAAGCACTTCTCAACCCCCACCTTTGTTTCCTTCTACTACAACAGGTTCTTTGTGCCTCTTCATGTGATGTAATTTACCCCATTTTACCTTCCACTTCCTCTTATTTTATTATAATCCCTCCCACTTTTAAAATCATTTCATATTCAAATCTTCAGCCTAAATATACTCCCTCTAATAGACTTACCATTCTCAAGAGTTATATGAATCTTCCTCCCAGGTATGGTTATAAACAGTTTAATCTTATTGAATAGCAATCCTTTTTTCCCATTTACATTTTCATGTGTCTCTTGAGAACCCTTTTTGAAGAGGAAATTTTCTATGAAGCTCTAGTATTTTCATTAGGAAAATTTGGAAGTCACTTATTTTGTTAAATGTCCATCTTTTCACCTGAAAGTGTATACTCAATTTTGTTGTGTAATTGATTCTTGATTGCAATCCAAGCTTCCCCTCGAGAATATCACATTCTAGGCCCTTTGATCCTTTAATGTTGATGTAATCATGTCCTGTCTAATCCTGACTGTGGCTCCTTCTGGCTGCTTGCAGATTTTCTCCTTGATCTGACAATTCTAGAGTTTGGCTACAATATTCCTTGGTGTTTTCATTTTTCCTCCAAAGCTTTATATGTAGCCTCCCTTCTGTTCTGCTTTTCTGAGCTAGTGTTTTGTCCTTCCTTAACTCCAAGATAATTTTGTTTTCTTATTAATATTTTATTTGTGTTCCAAGTACATACAATAGTCGTTTCTACCTATCATTTTTGTAAGGTTTTGAATTTTACAATTTTACAATTTTCCCCCACTCTGCCATCCCTCCCTTCTTCCCACAGAAGACAATCTGATAATATTTACATTGTTTCCATGTCATACATTGATCGAAGTTGAATGTGTTGAGAGAGAAATCATATCCTTGAGGAGAAAATACAGTATTAGAGATAGCACAATTATGCAGTACTTAAGACACTTTAAAAAATTGAAGGTAATAGACTTTGGTCTTTGTTTAAACTTCACAGTTCTTTCTCTAGATACAGATGATATTTTCTGTCTTGGGTACTCTAAAATTGTCCCTGATTATTGCATTGATGGAATGAGCAAGTCCATTAAGGTTGATCATCACCCCCATGTTGTTTCAGTGTACAAGGTTCTGGTTCTGCTCATCTCACTCAGCATCAATTCATGCAAGTCTTTCCAAGCTTCTCTGAAATCCCTCCAAGATAACTTTCAATTAAACCCTGCTCTTCTCTGAAATTTCTTATTCACTTTGGAATTTGTTGCCTATCCCAAGGGTCTTGTGTTGTGGAAGGGGCTTGATTGAAAGCCGTTACGTATTGAAAACCCTAGAGACTTGCTTACTGCACTGAGTCAATTTTAGGACATCAGGATAAGAAACACTTGAGACTTTCTTTCTGCACTGGGGATATCAGTCATCCATTCACTGGGTTGTTGGTAATGGTGAGATTACCCTAGGCTATCTCTGGGTTCTCTGCTCAGGGAAATGCCAGGGCCTTGCTGGCTAGGTTGGGTTAACTAGACTAGCCTTGTCAGGTTTGGTTTCTGGGTCCTTTGTCCACATTGGAGCTTTTCCAGCACTAGAGTTTCCAACCCACCCGTCATGAAGCCCAGACTGAAAAAGCCTCTGTTCTCACAACTGAGGATCTCAGGTTAGTCCCCATCTCACCCAGAACTGGTGTGCTGGATCTCTGCTCTTTGCTTCCCCATGGCAGACTTTGCTGGAAGATGCTTCACTCTATTCTTTTGTAGGTTCTTTTAATCTAAAATCTGCTAAGAGGCTTGATTTGTGTTGTTTTTGAGGGAAATGCTGGAGATCTAAACAAAATTCCTCACTACTCTTCTGCCATTTTGGTCAGAAGTCAATATGAATGTTATTGACAAGACCTCAAGTCACTTTGTGTCCCTGCAATAAAGTCTGGTTGGGGGAGTATCTTGAGTAAACTCTTTAAGGGTTAGAATTCTCCATTGTTAATTCCAAAGGATTTTAACCATGTCATCATTCTTACTTCTTGGACCTATAGATTCAACTACAGTTGCTCCCCATCTGGTGTATAATTTCTTTTTTTGAGGGGAAGGGAGTTTAGAGAACTAACAGGGATCCAGAGAAAAGAAAATGACTAACACCATTTTGATGGTCAAATGATCAAGAAGTTTCCAAAATTCCACATTCTAATAATGATCTTTGCTAGTCCTGTATTTGGGATCAAAAATCTATCTTTTTTTTACCACCTCACACCTCTCAGACTGGCCAATATGACCAGAAAGGATAATGATCATTGTTGGAGGGGTTGTGGGAAATCTAGGACACTGTTACACTGTTGGTGGAGCTGTGAACTCATCCACCCTTTCTGGAGAGAAATTTGGAATTATGCCCAAAAGACAACAAAAATGTGTATACCCTTTGATGCAGTCATACCACTACTGGGTCTATGCCCTGAAGAGATGATGAAAAAGGGTAAAAGCATCACTTGTACAAAAATATTCATAGCAGCCCTGTTTGTAGTGGCAAAGAATTGGAAATCAAGTAAATGTCCTTCAATTGGGGAATGGCTTAATAAACTGTGGTATTTGTATGTCATGGAACACTATTGTTCTATTAGAAACTAGGAGGGATGAGAATTCAGGGAAACCTGTAGGGATTTGCATGAACTGATGCTTAGCGAGATGAGCAGAACCAGAAAAATACTGTACACCCTAACAGCAACATGGGGGTGATGATTGACCTTGTTGAACTTGCTCATTCCATTAGGAGAATACCATCTGTATCCAGATAAAGAACTGTGGAGTTTGAACAAAGTTTAAGGACTATTCCTTTTAATTTAGGGAAAAAAAACAGATATCTTACTGTCTGATCTTGTTATCTCTTATACTTTTTTTTCTTCCTTAAGGATATGATTTCTCTCTCATCACACTTATTTTGAATCGATGTACAAGATGGAAACAAAGTAAAGACTGACAGATTGCTTTCTTTGGTTGGGGAGGGAAATAAGATTGGGGGAAAATTGTAAAACTCAAATAAAATCTTTAGTAAAATAAAAAATGTAAAAAAATTCTACCTTATTTTCTCAAAGAATCATAGAGCTAGACATGAAAAGTACTTAGAGAGCTTTTATTCCAGTTGTCCCATTTTATGTATGAGGAAATGAAATCTAGACCCAAGGTCATTTTAGTAAGTTGTAAAACAGAAACCAACGGGCTGGCACCCTTTGTCTAAAATATAGATGTGATAATGGCTTTTATTGCTATTTTAAAAAATGCATTCAGCCTATCTTGTTCTCACTTATAAAAAGTGACTTTATAACTTTGGCCAAATAACTGTCACTCTAACCTTTAATTTCCTTATCTGAAAGATGAGGGAGTTCCAATCCTAGATTCCCTTACATTTCTAAAGTATGTTGATGATATGAATGTGTTGGTAGTAGAGTTATGTAATAAGGAGTGTTAATTCAATTGGTGAGTCATTTTCCAATATTGTTCATCTTTCTCAGTTAACTTTTTAGTTCTGTGGGCCACAATTTTATTTTTTTATTTTTCTATTGATGAATTTCCATTCTCTTTAATGGTGATAGTGGTGGTGGTGGTGGTGATGGTGGTGGTAATGGTGATAGTTGTATCATAGAAGTGGTGCTGATGATAATAGCATAGTAGTGATGGTGGTGGTGGTGTAGTAGCTAATATTTATATAGTGCCACTATATTCTAGGTACTGTACTAGATACTTACAAATATCTCAAAAAATGATCACAAATAATAATAGTAGTGATTAAATGAGAATTTACATGTGTATTATATATATATATGTATATATATATATATATATACATATATATATATATATACTTTCTATATGCTAGGCACTGTATCAAGTACTTTAATAATTATCTGATTAGATTTTCATGACAACTTGGGAGAAAAATAGTATTATCCTTATTTTACAGTTGATGAAATGGAGACAGATAGAGATTAAGTAACTTGCCCAAAGTTACGCAACTAGTACTGAGACTAGATTTGAACTTGGGTCTTCCTGACAACACTATACCACTAGCTTCCTCCTCATAAAGTGGAGTTAATAGTATTGCACAGGGAGCTTCACAAGCCATACAACTGTGATTAATTTAGCTTTGCTTCTACCTGTAGGTCCTTAATAATTTGGAACCACAATACTTTTCTACTTCTGAAGAGGAGCCAGATCTATTATCTATGATCCAGAGCAAGAAAACTGCTCTGAAATTCTATACAAAGGGTTACACAAACAATCAGTGGAAAGTTTGCCAATTTTAAGACAAAAAATATGCAATTTTATTCTTCTCTCTAATTTTTTATTATTATTGTGATTCTGACTTTTCCTTTTAAGCTCTCTTTTTCCAAAGTGATCTCTTTTGGGAGTTGTTACTGGTACTAAAGAGAAAACAACCTAGAGTTGTTATTCTTAATTAAAATCATATGTAGGAAATTCAAGAGACAGTGTCCTAGCAAGCAATTCCAGCTCCCAATGTTGTTTTAGGTAGCCTAAAGTTTACACAGTGTGTGATGACTGGTGATTATAACCAGAGGATAAAGGCAATATTAAGCTTCCTACTTCTCTCTCCACCCCCATCAAGCAAACAAAACCCCCTTCAACAAACATGCACCTGTAAGGTTAGAACTGACTCATTCTATGATTTTTGAGAATAAGGTGTAAATGGTGCCTCACCCACAGGAGAAACCAGTGAGTATTATTCTATGGTGATGAGATATAAAACCCCTTACTTTCCTAATCCAAACCAATTCTTTCATTCCTTTTTTTGCATAAATCAAATTTAGAAGGCAAAGTCACACAAATTGCAAATGCTAACAGTTAGTACAAGGCAGATGTATTCAAATTCACTTCTCCCTTCAAAGTCATTGAGAAGTCCGATGTTGGACCAAGGGGATATTTGCCAAATACTTGCTTTTTGTCCACTATTCAGTATTTGCATATATGATTAACTCAGTTTCTAACCAGTAGCAGTGTCAAAGTTGACCTGATATTTAGCCACCTGTATCATGCATTTCCCTTGGCCAGGGAAAATATATTATAATAATGCTCTATAAATGTTATTCTTTTTATCATCAGCACCTTCTCTTCAACATCATCCTTGTTGCCTAAGGCATAAGAGGTTGAGTGATGTGGTCAAAGGCACACAGCTAGTGCATGTTAATGGCCACTCCTAAACTCAGGTCTTCCCAAATTTGAGGTCAGTTTTCTGTTCTCTGTGCTATGGTTCTCTAAGAATAGTGGTTACAGAGGAGCTATAAGCAAAGTTTATCTCTAAACTTGTGGGAAGGTCTTTGTCAGCAGTGGGGATTAGAAAAGATTTCATAGATTTTTTATGGATCTAAACAAAGAATAAACCCATGAACATTGAACTAGGTAGTGGGGACAGAAAGGACATTACCCTGTGTAGGAGAATTGCCAGCTCAGGGGTATGGGGGAAAATAGAAGGAAGGTTTTTGTGAAAGAAGCAGTACTTGACCTGGATGTTAAGGCCTCAGACCCAGATATTGCAATCTTGGAACCCATTCTTGTAAGGTTCACTCTCACTGGGATGAATTTTGAATCTTTAATAAATCTGGCTCAACCAAATGTTGACTGCCTCTGAGGTTGGTAGATTATCTCCTATAGCTGAGTGATGATGGAAATCTTATCATGAATGCATCATTCAGCCCATTGATTGGGAACTAGATGGCATAACCCTGGATATTGAGTGAGGAAGATCCAAATTCAAATTTCTGCCTCAGACATTTATCCAGTTGTATGACCTTGAGGAAGTCGTTTAACCCTCTGTCTGCTTTAGTTTATCTGTCAGATGGAGAAAATGGAAAACAGCTGTGAGGATCAAATGAGATAATATATGTAAATCATTTTGCAAAACTTAAGGGGCTATATACAAGCTAGTTTATCAATAATTATCATCCTATAACATTTTACTTGAGTGATATAGCATTTGTCTGTTTAGTGTTAGTTTTATTAGTGTGTATTTAGTGTTAGATTTATTAGCATATGTGTTTGAGTTTCCAAGTTAGCTTACAGTTTCTGAAGTCATTTATTTTTGCTCCCCCCTCCCCCAGTTACTAGCATAGGTATTTATTTACATGTATTTCTTTATATTTGTTTAATTGAGTTGAATGTGGAAAGCGAGTCGGGCTTTGGCCCAAGCAGGGATTTAACAATAATTGCTGCTCACTCTGTGTTGGAAGTTAAAGGAGAAGGGTGAATTTATCACATTCTTCAGAATACCTGGAGGAATCTCTAAGATGTCCTTACCCAGTCTTGGTGTACCCTTAGGGTTTGAGATACCTTAGCAACTGGAGGTTCAGGATAGGATTTAGTGAAGGTGGAAGTAGTCTAAGAAGAGCAACTTCTGTTTTATTTTCATATTGGTGTAGTTGACATAGTAAAACTCAGGAATCCTTGTTTAAGAGATAAACAGGATTCACTAGGCTCTTTGGCTAGACTTTTGGAGTACTTGAAACCCTAAGCCTTCTCCCCCTGAGCACTAAGTTCTGCAGAGTCAGTTCATTTAACCTGATAATAAAGTTATTTCTTGAGAGATTTCAACCTTTAGATTAAAGAATCTTTCTCTTTATCTCTACAAACTTAGACTTCATATTGGCAAACACTATGGTTTCTTAGCTTGAGGCTTTTCTAATTGCTTACAGAAGAGTTGATGTTCAGCTACTTACAAAGTCAAATTTGGAGTGATTTATTAGGTTTTTTTTCATAATTCTGCATTTTATGTGAAAGAGGGATGAAAATTTAGAGACTAAGAAGTTTAATTTTCTGAAGTTTTTGTATTTAGAATATGGATTCTTAAACTTTTTTGTATAACATGACCCCCTTCAACAGTTGTATACAGCTTGAAAAACTCAGAGTAATTGTTTGTAAATATTTAAGAAAATATAGAATTCCAAAGAAAATAAATTATATTGAAATTTGTTATTGTTTAGTTATTTCCAGTTATGTGTAACTGTGATTATTTGGGATTTTTTGTGGCAAAGATACTGGAGTGATTTGCCATTTCCTTCTCTAGCTCATTTTACAGATGAGGAAACTGAGGCAAATAGTTAAGTGACTTACTTAGGGTCACACTGTTAGTGTCTGAGGCCAGATTTGAAGTCAGGAAGATCCTGACTCCAAGTCCTGATACTCTATTGACTAGCCACCTAGCTGCCCTATTATAATATTGAAATATAGCGATCTAAATGTAAGAAAACCCCCAAAATCACAGACCCCCTTAAAATTTCTCCATGATTTTCTGGGGGGGGGTTAAAACTCTCTCATTTTGCAGATGGGATTTTTTCCCCTGAAAATAAATATGCTTTTGGAGGAGGGGAGGAAACATTAGGAAGTTTATTTTTTACTGGGGGGACCGACCATCAGAGTGCTTTTAATGTGATAATTGAAAATTATACTCTCACAAGTAATAGTTATATATTAGTGTTTTGTTATAGTAAAGTAATTCTGGATTTGAAGTCAATAGGATCTGATATCTATCTTGGCTCTGCTGACTGTCTTGATGACCTTTGGGAAATCACTTCCTTTCCCTTGACTTTAGTTTCTTCCTCTGTTAAAATAGAGGCTATCCTTTACACCTCTACCTTTTAATGTTATTAGGAATCCATGCACTCACTGAATGCATGTTGAATTCTAATATTTGTGCAAGTTTTTACTTTTTTTTAATTCTAGAGCATTCTAGTTTCCTCTAGTACATTTCTCTTTTCATCATTCCAAAAAAGGCACAACATTAATAAATTAGTGCTTTTCCTTCTCAGGATTTTGATAAACATCAAGATTGAATCTCATTTACCTTTTATTTTTTTCCTCTTCCTTTCTCTCAATCCCTTTAACTAGTTTGGCAATGTTTCTCAAACTGTGTGTACATTGGAATCCTGGAATTTCCCTGAAGTACTCCAAGAAAAGGTTTTCAGGGAAAAAAAATTATGCTGGCTTGACAAGCTTGCTTTACCATTTTAGTGTTCCCCATTTGCCAATCCCTGGTCTATAGCCACGTTAGGGATAATGAGCTCTGGCTTCACCAGGATCCAGGACATCAACTCTAGCTTTCACTGCTTTTCACTCTTGAATTTCCTCTCTAGCCCAAAAGCATCCCCTGAGCTCTCATAGAAGAAAAGAATTTGAAGAAGCAGAAGTCAAAGAAGGATTTGCTATTCCTTCAACCTTCCCCACACTCCCAGGGAATTTCTACATAGTGGCAGCTAATTGGCTTAGTGGATAGGAGTTAAGACCTGGGGTTAGGAAGACTGAAGTTCAAATTCAGTAGAAACTTATTAGATTCAGTGTGATCCTGGACAAATCAATTAACCTGTCTTTGCCTCAGTTTCTTTTATTATTGAATGAGAATAATAATAGAATCTACCTCCAGAGCTGTTACGAGGCTCAAATGAAATAATTTGCACATAGTAAGCACTATATAAATGTTAGATATTATTAAAAGTTGTATTACTACTAGTACTATTATTATTAGAAGTAGCAGTCACTTTCATTCTTGAACATGAGATTTGGAAGAGATATTTTAAAAAATTGGAAATACAGTCGAGCCCATGAAATTCATGGTAATAGCCTCAGAACTTTATGTCCCCTAAACCTAGTCTATCATTTAGCTCTGTCTCTATTGCCTCAATTACTCTCCCTTTTTTTTTTTTTGATTTTTCTCCAAATCTCCATTTCATTCTTGGGAAACAATTTTTCATCCTCTCCATCCCCTACTTCCTCTACCATTTTCTGTGTTTACTTATTCCATATTTCCTTCTGCTTCTCCATCTCTCCCAATTAGGTTTGCCATAGAGATGCCCTTGAAAGTTAGAGGAAGAAGAATCTGTAGAGAAAGTACTCTTTTATTTATCTTGCTATCCATGTTTTCTGCTGATCCTTCTAGTGGATTCTTGAGAAAATAGAATTGATCTCATTCCTTCTAAGTTCCAAATTTACTTAAGGTCAATTGTCACATCTACTTTGCATCACAATCATTCTCTTCATTGTTTTTCATGGAATAAAATAAGAAAGTATGATTCCTAGAGATTCTCCTTTAAATTCTACCATAGATTTAATTTAAAAGGTGATTGTCAAGAAATATTAGGTTTTAGTTCTATCCTTCTAGCTCTTTCTGCCCATGTTTATTCTCTCTGTGTCTCTGACTGCCTCTCAAGTTAGGAATATACTTGTCAATGGAGCTTTAATATTAAATAGGATTTTTGAATTTGAATATTTTAAAAATTAGCCTTTTTTTTCTGTTAGCATTAGCAGGCCTTTAAAAAGATTTTGCTTCAAAGGTTTCACTGAACTTTGTTTAAATGAAATTTTGGTCCAGTGAAAAAGCTTGAGACCATTAGGCCATGATATAAAGTGTAAGCATATTTAGTGATATTCAACATTGAAAGTTCTCACACTTTGGCACCCCCCCCAGCTACCTTCCCAGTCTTTTTTTTTCTTCTCCTCATGTTTCCTTATACTACAATCAAGCTGGAGTACTCATTGTTCTTGTAACAATATACAGTTTTCTTTCTTACAAAAATATACTGTTTACTCACATTTTTCCCTTCTGGCCAAATGTTCCCTTCTATATCTCCACCTGACAAAAAATCTAGCTCACTTTTTTTAGGCTCAGATTAAATTTTATCAGAAAGCCTCCTTTTCCTTATCTCCCTCTAACATCCAATAGTAATGTCTCCATTCTCTAGTTTCTATTATGCTTTAACATATCTAGCTATATTGTTTTTGTAACTTTTCAGTTATTTTTGTAAATTTGTATATTTATTTTTGTAAATTCCTTATTATTCCTTCCCACACTATAGGTTTCCTGGGGGCAAGAAGCATGAATTATTCATATATGTTCTCTAGAATAGCTAGCTCAGTACCTTATGGAAATAAATATTTCTTGATTTGAAAGTCAGTCCTATAAAATAAGAATCTCCCAATTTTCAAGCCTTGAACACCTAGATGATGCTGTAATCTGAGCTACTTTAAAAGGTTCCCCCCCCCCCCAATACTCCATTTCGGCCATTTAGATCTCCTCTGTAAGTGACATGCCAAGTATTTTGCTCACATCTGTCAGCTTCCCTGAGTGGATAGAGCACTTGCCTTGGAATCAGAAGGACTGAAGTTCGAATCCAGCCTCAGACACTTGTGACTGTGTGACCTTGGGCAAGTCAGTTAACCCTGATTTCCTCACATCCAGGCCATCTCCAGTAGTCATGATTCATATCTGGCCACTGGATCCAGATGGCTCTGGAGGAGAACATTAGGCATTAGGCTTATGACTTAGCACAGCTTCCCGCTCTCAAATCTAATTCATGTGCTTGTCATGGCATCACCTCCTTGATGTCATGGTCTTTGGAAGAAGACATTATCTCATCATCATTAGATAAGCATCATCATTAGAATATTTAAAATTTTCATTTATGGTTTTGTTGTGTGCTTTTTTTTTAATTTCACTAGTTGTAAAAAGAATGCCAGGCAAAGAATCAAGGCCCAGCTCAACACTGCAAAATAAGGTCAAAAATAAAATTCATGTCTCATGTGTCAGATCATGGAGTTTTGTACAATTCAAGTTAGGAAATTTGGGTTCCAATTCAATTCTGAAATTTATTTAATTTGTGTGACTGTGGACAAGTCACTTAGACATTTAGACATTCTAGGGCTGTTTCTTCATCTATGAAATAGAATAAAAATTTCATAGATATTATCCTCATAAGGTTGGTTTTTTTTAATCTATGAGATAATCCAGGCAAAACAATATATAATCATTTTTTATATATTTTTTTTAGTTTTTTTGCAAGGTAATGGGATTAAGTGGCTTGCCCAAGGCCACACATCTAGGTAATTATTAAGTGTATGAGACAGGATTTGAACCCAGGTACTCCTAACTCCAGGGCTGGTGCTTTATCCACTGTTCCACCTAGCCACCCTATTTTTTACTTTTTATTTTTCAATTGAAATTTTATTTTCCAATTACATGCTATAGTAATTTTTCAGCATTCATTCATTTGAAAATTTATGAGTTACACATTTTTTTACAAACCTGTGTTCCTCCCCATGGTGGTAAATAGTCTGGTAAAAATTATACATGTAAATTTGTATTTAACATATTTACATCTTAGTCATTTTGTGTATGAGAAATTAGAACTAAGGGGAAAGAAAGAAAACCATGAGATGAGAAGGAAAAACACAAGAGAAGTTTTTAAAAAAGTGAACATAGTATGCATTTAGATTCTGTGGTTCACCCCCCTCTGGATATGGATGGTATTATCCATAACAGGTCTTCTAAGGTTGTCCTTGATCTCTGAACTGCTAAGAGGAGCTGTAACCATCATAATGGATCAACTCACAATTTTGTTACTAAAATGTACAATATTCTCTTGGTTCTGCTTCCTTCACTTAGCATCAGTTCATGTAATTCTTTCCATGCTTCTCTGAAGTCCAACTACTCATGATTTCTTATAGAACAGTAGTATTTTGTAACATGCATATATGATAACTTCTTCAGCCATTTCCCAGTTGATGGGTACCCTTAGCTTCCAATTCTTTGCCACTATAGAAAGAACTGCTATAAATACTTTTCAGTAAGATTTTCTCTTTTTTATGATTTCTTGAGGATATAAACCTAGTATTGGTATTGCTGCATCAAAGGGAATGATCAGTTTCATTGGTCTTTGAGCATAGTTCCATATTGCTCTCCAGAATGGTTGGATTAGTTCACTACTCTACCAAAAGTGCATTAATGCACCAATCTTCCCACAACCTCTCCAAAATTGATCACTTTCTTTTTTTTGTCATCTTAGCCAACCTGATAGGTATGAGGTGGTACTTCATAGCTGTTTTAATTTGCTTTACTCTAATCAGTAATGATTTGAAGTATTTTTTCCATATATTATATATGATTTGAATGAGGGGAGCTGTGCTAAATCATAAATTTTAATTTCTTCATCTGAAAACTGCCTGTTTGTAGCTTTTGACCATTTATCAATTGGGGAATGACTTGCAATCTTATAAATTTGATTCCAATCTCTATATATTTTAGAAAGAGCCCTAGAAACACTAGCTCTGAACAATTTATAATCCTTACAGTGCTATATAATTATTATCATGAGAAATCAATTCTAAAGAAATATTATAGAGGATCCCTTAACTTTAGGGAGAAGTAGAAACTGGTATTCTGGAGATTGAATCAGGAGTCAAAAGAACAAGATTCCTGTTAGATTTCATTAGAATATAGATTTAGAACTAGAAAGAATTTTTGCATCTAAGCCATCATCTTTTTGGTGAGGAAACTGAGATTTGGAGAAGGAAAGTATCAAAGACCTAATCCTAGGTCCCCTTCCTCTGAAGCCAGTCCTCCCAGATTATGCTGATGCCTCCAGGACTTTACAACAATCACATCTTTTCTCTGGTCTGGAGAATCTTTCATCATTCCCCTTTCATTAGCTCCATTCTATGAAGCAAAAGGAGAAGGAATCAGGTTAATAGCAGCTTTCCTACATTAGAAGTATGTGAATCCCAAACATGAACAGAAATCCTAAATGTAGTAACCAAAGTTAGGCATGGCTTAAAACCTGTGAGCCCTAGGGAAAAAATTCCAACCTCTAAGGGAAAGTCAATCATCAAATGGAAGGTCAGAAGTGTGGTCTAGGAAAAAAAATCTCCTACTTCTTAGTCCTCTAGATTTCTTTTATATAGCCAACCCCTGCTTCACAGAGACACCTGCTGGCTATAAAAATATTACCCCTTCATTATTACCCTTTTGCTCAAAACTTTCTCTCTTGCAGATTGCTACACAACTCCACTCTTGTTCCTAAAATAGTTAGTGAAAAATATAAACATAGCTTCTGAAAAGTCATATTATAGATTGAATTCAATTAACTATATAATTCTTATATAGGGAATGATAATGATCTTAATCTTATCATAAATAAGAGATTGTAAAATATCAGAACTGAAAGGAATTTAAAGATTAACTGATCCAACTTTATTTTTAGAAGAATAAATTGAGTCCCAGGGAAGAGAAATGATTTGCCAAAGATCATAATGCCTTAATGGAAGAATTGTTAAAATTAATCCTTTTAAAAGTAGACGATATTAGGATAAGAGTAGGGGAGAAGTCCCTGATAAGATTTACATATAATGTCATTTAGGATTAGATTAATGTAATTTATTTCAAGTAATAGTGTTAATATTGGTGGTTATGTTTCAATTTTTTTCAGGTTTCTGGAAACTATTAATGAATTTTCAATTGATTTGCCAAAAAATTGATATTACTGAAATTAATTAAGCACTTTGTATATCCAGGGAATTTTAAGTAGACTTTGTGTTAGATGGGGATACAATGACAAAAACAACAGTTCTGACTTTCAAAGATCTTAAATTCTACTCAGAAGTTGGGAGGGGAGTAGATATATGTATGCACTATCAGATGTAATTCAGTATAAATGACTTGAAGATTAATAATTAAGCAATCACTAACAACTGTTGAGGATTGAGGAAGAATTTAGCACCTGAAGTAAGGTGAGGCTTCTCAGAGAAAGGAGGTAAGGTGAGAATGTATTTCAAAACACTTTTTTTTTAGTTTTTTTGCAAGGCAAATGGGCTTAAGTGGCTTGCCCAAGGCCACACAACTAGGTAATTATTAAGTGTCTGAGGTCACATTTGAACTCAGGTACTCCTGACTCTAGGGCCAGTGCTCTATCCACTGCACCACCTAACTGCCCCATAAAAAGATAATTTAAATGGGGAGAGTGGTCTTTTTGCTTAGATCTCCTATTTTTTCTTTGGAATTCAAATAACTTTGAGAACAGTTTAGTTGCCAACATCTAACATTCTGGTTAAGCCCTTCCTGATTTCTTACCTCCTTCACCCTGAGGTGATATTTGTTTCAGAGTATTTTGTCTATTTCCTTTGTCCATATTACATTTTGTTGTGGATTTTGTTCATTTATGTACATTTATCCCCACTTTTGGTGGTGGTTGTTCATCCTTCATTTTTTTGAAGAGGACTGGGTGATATCTTGACTTATCTGAATTTGAGAGCAATGACTGGACCCTTTTTTTGGTTGCTTGTAGATAGTCAAAAAATGTTTGCTAATTTGAATTGGTGGTTTTGTTACAGATAGCAGTTTTAGCACATGCTTTGGGTATGAAAGAATAATTTCCATGGATAACACTGGCAACTTATAACTAATTTTTTATAATCTTTCTAAATGTTTATTCAGTATTCATGTAGTCAAAAACAGAGTACCTGGTGTTCCTTTCTTGTGGAAATTCTTCATCCCTTTGAAATCTAGATGCCTGCATGATCCACTCAGGTAGAGGTAAAATTCTTTCAGGTAACTAATAAAACATTTTTGCAAATTACTGCTCTGTTTCATGAAATTATGTGACCTGAAAGAATTAATGAGGATACCTTAGATTATGTTGGATATCTGCTTATGTCTGGTAATATCTAGAAGACAATAAGAAAGTTTTTTGTGGATCTTAAAGACATATATTTGAAGCTGGTTATACTTTTTTGTTTATTATGTTTATTTAGACCCCTTCCTTAACTTGTATTTTAATTTTCTTTTTGTATTTCATTAATTTCAAGAAATTAAATTTTCATCATTACAGTTATGCTTCATTATTTCTCCCAACTGAAAACATTTCTTGATGATGAACTTTTGTACTATGGCTAGAAATGTCAAAGAAAAATAATAATAATAACAGTCTTTGGGGAAGGAAATAAGACTTTATTAAGTGCCTCCTGTGTGACACTTAGCACCGATCTAAGATCTTTACAAATATTATCTCATTTGATCCTTTAGTGGTAAAGCATGTCTTGAAAGAGGAAGTTAAATATACTCATTTACACAGAGTACATATTTAGTACAGAATTTTTTAACTTTTGTGGTTCTGGAAAGGATAGCAGTGCTTCTTTTCTTTTATTTTTTCTGTTTTTGTTTTTGCAGGACAGTGGCATTAAGTGATTTGCTCAAGGTCACACAGTTAAAGAATTATTAAGTGTCTGAGGTCAAATTTCTTCCTGAGTCCAGGACCGGTGCTGTATCCACCAGGCCACCTGGCTGCCCCAGCGGAACTCTTTTTGACTAATATGAGTGAGTCTGACAACTTGTCAAATGGTAGCAAGGTGACAGATTGGATTCCTGATATTAGACTTGGAATCAGGAAGACTAGAATCCTGTCTCAGACACTTTTTGACCCTGAACTTCTCTGAGTCTGTTTCCTCCTTCAGAAAATGGTATTATAGCACTTATTTTACTTGATTGAAGGGGTAAATATTTCTTTTTTTTCCTTAATTTTTTTTATTTTTTTATTCTCATTTTGTACAATTTTTTTTTACATTAATAAAATATTCTTGTTTAAGAGTAAACAAAATACCCCCTCCCCCTCATGAATATAGAATTGCTTGAGCAATAAAGTAAAGGGGAGAGAAAAAAAAATTAAAAGTAAAAAAATAATATTAATAATTGTAGGTATGGCCAGGTGGCACAATGTACAAAGCACCAGCCCTGGAGCCACGAGCACCCAGGCCCACATCCAGCCCCGTAGACCCAACAATACCCAGCTGTGTGACATGCAAGCCACCTGATCCCCACTGCTCTGCAAAAACCAAAAAGAAGAAAAGAAAAAAGAAAAAAAAAGAAAAAGAAAAAAAAGAAAAGAAAAGAAAAAAAAGACCCAAAATAAAATAAAATAGTAATAATAGTAGGGGTGGGTGGGTGGCAGACAGAGCATTGGCCCTTGAGCCAGGAGCACCTGGGTCCAAATCTGACACCCAAAGATCACCCTGCTATGTGGCCCCAGGCAGGCCACCCAGCCACACTTGCCCTGCACCCTCCCCCAAATAATAATAACAAAAAATGTGCTTCAGTCTTTGTTCCAACACCAACAACTCTGTCATGGGTAGATCACATTCTTGATGATAAGTCCATCACAAAAGTTACTTCCATATTTTTCCAACACTGCCATTGCTGATCGCAACTCCCTCCTTTCTTATTTCTTCACTACCATGTACTATATTTTCTCTCTCCTTTCACTCTGACTCTGCTGTAGGGTAGCTGAGTGGCGCAGCAGACAGATCCCTGGTCCTGGGGCCAAGAAGCCCTGGGCCCCCACACCACACTTTAGGCCCAGAATCCACCTGGCCCCATGGTCCTGGACAGGCCTTCCAATCCCAGCCACTTGCAAGAAGTAAAAAAGAAAATGTGTTATATCTGACTACTCTCCCCCCATGATCCATCCTCTCCTACTTTATTCATATCCCCACCCCTTTCCCCTGCTCCCCCCCTCCTTCTTACTCCAGTTGTCTATACCCCATTGAGTATATATGCTGTTTCCTCTCCTAGCCACTTCTGAGGCAAGCAAAGGTTCCCTCATTCCCCCTTGCCTTTCCCCTTCCATATCATTGCAATAGCTCATTGTAATAAAAAAAATCTTATGTGAAATATCTTGGACTATTCCCCCTCTCCTTTTTCTTTCTCCCATTACATTTCCCTTTTTTCTATTGACTCCATTTTACACCATATTTTATCTTCGAATTCAGCTTTCTCCTGTGCTTCAACTATAAAAGCACCCTCTACCTGCTCTATTAACTGAGAAGGTTCATATGAGTATTATCAGTGTCATTTTTCTATGCAGGAATACATGCAGTTCATCCTCATTAAGTCCCTCATATTTCCCCCCTCTCCTCCAATCTCCATGCTTCACCTGAGTCCTGTATCTGAAGATCAAACCTTCTGTTCAGCTCTGGCCATTCCAAAAGGAACATTTGAAATTCCCCTGGTTCAGTGAAAGTCCATCTTTTTCCCTGGAAGAGGACATTCAGCCTTTCTGGATAGTTCATTCTTGGCTGTATTCTAAGTAAGCTCTTTTGCCTTCTGGTATATTGTATTCCAAGCCCTACGAGCTTCCAATGTAGTTGCTGCTAAGTCCTGTGTGATTCTGACTGTAGCTCCACGATATTTGAACTGTGTCCTTCTGGCTGCTTGTAATATTTTCTCTTTGACTTGGGAGTTCTGGAATTTGGCTATAATATTCCTAAGGGTTGGTTTTTTTGGGATCTCTTTCTCCAGGGGATCAGTGGATTCTCTCCATTTCTATTTTGCCCTCTGCTTCTAGAATATCAGGGCAATTTCCTATAGTAATTCTTTGAAGATGATGTCAAGGCTCTTTTCCTGTTCATGACTTTCAGGTATTCCAATAATTTTTAAATTATCTTTCCAGAGTCTGTTTTCCATATCAGTTGTTTTTTCAATGAGATATTTCACATTTTCTTCTAATTTTTCATTTTTTTGGTTTTGAAGTATGGATTCCTGATTTTTGGTAAATTCATCAATCTCCTTGAATTCTATTCTTTATCTGAAGGATTTGTTCTCCTCAGAGAGTTTTCTTATCTCTTTTTCTATCTGGCCAATTTTGCTTTTTAAAGCATTCTTCTCCTCAATAGCTTTTTGAACTGTTTTATCCATTTGGCCTAAGCTGGTTTTTAGCATGCTATTTTCTTCAGCAATTCTTTGGATTTCCTTGACTAAGCTGCTGACTTCATTTTCATGTTTTTCCTGCATCTCTCTCTCCTTTCTTTTCCCAGGTTTTCTTCCAACTCCCTCATTTAATTTTCAAAGTCTTTTTTGAGCTCTGTCATAGCCTGAGCCCAATTTCTGTTCTTCTTGGAGTCTTTAGATGCAAGAGCTTGTGCTTCCTCATCTTCAGACTGAGTATTTTGATCCTTCTTGAGCTCATATGCAAAATATTTCTCAATGGTCTTCCTCTTTTGGGACACTCCCACAAGGGTCTCAGTGTGTGAGGCTCTGTCCTCCCTCCCTCCTGGTCTGTGAATGACCATAAGTGCCCCCCTCTGCCATGGGGCTGAGGTGGATTGGCCCTGCTGTTCTATTGGGGGGCCTAGACTGCAATCAGGATCTGAATGTGTTCAGAGCCCCAGAGTCCTGTTCCAGGGGCAGAGGACAGAGCTCTGCAGTCTGTCTTCACTCCCCTCAGCAAAATGGGCTCATGCCCTGGGGGCTCCTGCTTACTGGCTCTGCCTGTTTCTGTTTCCGGATCTGGGTTGCCAAAAAGACCAAGCTGCTGTCTGTGTGCCCTGAGGGCTGGATTCCACGTGCTTGCTCTGGCAGAGGTCCCCCACTGTTCCCCCACTTTGTGCCCGGTGCTCCCCAGGCTGCAGCTCAGGAGACTACCCCGCTGCTGTGAGCTGGGGCTCCCAGTGCCCTGGGGCTGCCTCCAGGAGGCTGAAGTACTTTAGCTCTGGTGGGCCACCCCTCCAGTGGGCTGCCCTTCCAACCTGGGGAGCAGAGCCTTTTTGCTCTTTTCCAGGTTACCTTGAGTAGAACTGCCTCACTGGGTCCCTTTGTGGGTTCTGTCTCTGGAAAGTTTAGTTAGAGTCCTTAGTTTCAAAGTTTTATCAGAGAGCTCCTAAGACTGGATCCCTTCTTGTCCCCATCTTGGCTCCGCCCCTCGGGGTAAATACTTCTAAAGAGATTTGAAAGATATTAAAGTATTGTATCATTGATAGCTATTACTATTGTCCTAAGATCCTACTTCCTTTGAAAATAACCTGAAAAGAGTTATCCAAGGGTTATGTATGACTGATAAAAACCACATCCAGGACTATAAACATATTGTTAATGTTTTCATTTTGCTCTTTCTTTGGGTATACAGTCTCTCAACATCAGAGTTCTTCTTTCAGAGCTTTATCCCAAAAGAGCTCCTCCCAGTTCTCAAAACCTGTAGTTCTGAGAATTAAGGGTTCTGTGACCCAGAGAGACTGCTCTGCTAATCTTGAGTATATCACTGAAGAAAAATCATCTCCAAGTTGTCATTGTATTATCAGTTCCTATACCTCTAGGTGAGGTTCAGACTGACTTCCTGGACTCACCTGGACCAGCCTGGTGATAGATAGCCACAGCCACTGATGTATCACTGTTCCCCACTCTTTCACATGCAGACCTCTACCCAGGGCTTCCAGGATGCCATTGACAGACTCACTGAGGATAGAATTGTACTAAATTTAATAATCCCAATCCCTCACATAATAAGTTTCACAACTAAACATTTTTAGGGTTGTGGATATTCTGTTTTATTAATTTGATACAATCAAGAGAGCAAGGCTTTGGTGGTAGTCTTATCTGCAGGGTTTTTACCACCATATGGGTTTTCTGGTATCCTTTGTTAACAGAGAGATAGCATTGTTGCCATATCTTTAAGCCCAATGATGTGTTTTGGTTGTTTTAATGATCATTCTCTGACTTGTATACCAGCTTTGTAAGACATTTAGTCTTTAGATGCAGTCCTTTTTGATTCACAGTTTTCGTTGGTACTGATCATGTTAATCAATACCTTCTCCTAGCTCATACTATTTTCTTTGCCAATTCTTTTTTCTTCTAGCTGGAAGCATTTGCCTAAAGCTAACAACATGCAATGTTTTCCTTAGGAACATAAATGCTCATGAAAATCAACCCCAAATTTTAATAAGATAAAAATCACTGTACTGGTTCACATTTAAAGGAATTGATATGCAAGACAGTTGCCTTGAGGGTAGTATGCAGATGAAAGGTTTCTAACCTTTGGATCCCAAACTAGTGGACTAGGGAATGCAGAATTATCTCAGGATTGCTGATAAATTTGTATTCAAATGTACAAATAAAATAAAATAAGCAATTTTACCCATATTTGTATTATTTCTTTTGCAAATATAAGGCATAGCATTGTCATTTCAATAGTAATTTTTTTTCGTCCTCCCTTATGATTTTAATATTTTTACTATTCACTAATAAGGGAGTTGTTGATTTATTATCAATGGGGCATCTATAGAGTTAGCTTAGAAGGAGACAGTGCTTCTGGTTATAAAGTTTATACAGATTCCCTAGGGTTTTCTAGTTTTTTTCCTTGGATGGGCAGGTCAACCTGGCCCAGGAAAGTTGATTTGAAGAGAGGCAGATATTGGGCATTGGGAATGTATTAAGTGATGATTTAATTTTTCGCTTGTCATAGTGGAAGTAATATTGGATTCTAGGATTATAGTTTCAATTGTGCTATTAACTAGCTCTATAACCTTGGATAAGCCAGTTCCCTTTTGACAGAATGACTCAAATTCATCCTCTATAATATGGAAAGTTGGAATGGAGATCCTATCAAAGTCCTAGCTCAGCTATTTATTACTTGAATTACTTTGAAACAACTGATTTGGCTTCAATTTCTGCTCAATTCTATGATACTTTCTAGATCAAGCATTCAATGAGTTAAAAAAGAGGAATGTACCATGTTTCAGCATAGTGGAGAAATCAGTGGATAAAAGATCAATTCTGAAAATGCCAAAAATAGAGAGAATTCAAGACACATATGGCCATATACAAATGCTCAAGTCTAAAGAGAATGAATCAATGATATTAGTTCAGAAAGCTCCAAGCAAGGAACTTTTGTCAATGTAGGTCCACACAGAAAGATAATTCTTGCCCTCAAGGAACTTACACTCTAATGGAAGGATATATTACATAAAAGAACTGAGAGGATAAATGATTTGTCCAGTGTCACAAAGCTAGTATATTTCAAAGAAAGTATTTGACCCCAGATTTTCTTAGCTCCAAGATTAATTCTCTATCCACTTTGGTGCTTACTCTTTATACTACTTCAAAAATTTCTCATTGACTGTGTTGATTGCAGTTGAATGGGAATCCTACAGATAGGATTTTTTAAAGAAGTTCATGAGCTCTGGGTTACGATGGTGAGTAGCAGTAAAATTGAAAACTTGACCCAGTTTCTTATATCCAAAATGATACTTAGCTTTTCTCCCCTCAGTTTTAAGTCTTTCATATCAGATATCTGTGAAGAAATCCTGGCATTTCTTTGTACATTTATTTTTAAAACAGTTCTCAGAGCACCGGCCCTGGAGTCAGGAGTACCTGAGTTCAAATCTGGCTGCAGACACTTAATAATTACCTAGCTGTGTGGCCTTGTACAAACTACTTAACCCCATTTCCTTGCAAAATGTCAAAAAAACCCCCCACAAGTTCTCGGACCCTCTGCTAAGAAGAATGAGTTTAGTTCTGTCCTTTTCTCCAGGAAATGTGCAGCTTGTGCCATTGAGAGGGCTATTTTTTTTAAATCTACTAAAGATAGATTTATTACTTGTATTATTCTAAATAATTCAAAGAAACAGAAATATATTCTGCCCTTGAAAGTCTTTCTATCTGATCAAACCATTTTCTATTTAAAAATTACACAATAAAATTAAAAAATTAACAATGTTTAGGTAATATTTTGATTCATCTGGTGTAATTCTAGATCCTTAAGATTATAGCACAAATCATTTTCCTAAACCATCCTATCCCTTCTAAGTTAGAGGCTCTTAATCTATGAACTTTTTTAAAAAAGTATATATTTTGATAACTGTATTTCTTTTGTCTTTTTCTGTTTTCTTTATTTTTTATTTACACATTACTAAAATATTCTTGTTTGAAAGTAAACATAATACCCCCTCCCCCCCAAAAATATCTTTGTTTTGATACCATCAACTCTGTCTTGGGTAGATCACATTCTTTATCATAAATCCATCACAGAAGTTTCTTCCATAATTTTCCACAGTTGTTGGTTGCTGATAGCAGTTCCCTCCATCCATTCCTCCCCAATACCATCCATTATATTTTCTCTCTTTTTCCACTCTGTCCCTCTTCTAAAATGTGCTGTAGGGTAGCTGAGTGGTGCAGTGGATAGAGCACTGGCCCTGGGGCCAAGAGGCCCAAGCCCACATATACCACCCCAGAGACCCAGCAACCACCCGGCTGTGTAGTCCCAGGCAGGCCACCTAATCCCAGCACCTTGCAAACAGGGTAAAAGAAAATGTGTTATATCTGACTATTCTCTCCTATGATCTACCCTTTCCTCTATCACTCACATCCCCCCCTTCCCCCGTCCCTCTTCTCTCCTTTTCCTCTAGATGTCTATACCCTATTGAGTGTGTATGCTGTTTCCTCTCTGAGCAATTTCTGATGAGAATAAAGGTTCTTTCATTCCCCCTCACCTTCCCCCCTTTCATACCATTGCAAAAGCTCATTGCAAAAAACAAACAAACATTTTTATATGAAATGTCTTAGCCTATTCCACTTCTCCTTTCTCTTACTCCCAGTACATTTCCCTTTTAGCCATTGACTCCATTTTTACAGTATATTATATCTTCAAATTCAGCTCTCTCCTGTGCTTCATCTACAAAAGCTCCTTCTATCTGCTCTATTAAATGAGAAAGTTCAAATGAGTATTATCAGTATCATCTTTCCATGCAAGAATACATGCAGTTCATCATCATTAAGTCCCACATAATTTACCCTTCTCCTCCACTCTCTATGCTTCACCTGAGTCCTGTACTTGAAGACCAAACTTTCTGTTCAGCTCTGGTCGTTTCAACAGGAACATTTGAAATTCCCCTGTTTCATTGAAAGTCTGTCTTTTCCCTTGGAAGAGGATGTTCAGTTTTGCTGGGTAGTTGATTCTCAGTTGCATTCCAAGCTATTTTGTCTTCCAGAATATTATATTACAAGCCCTTAATGTAGTTGCTGCTAAGTCCTGTGTGATCCTTACTGCAGCTCTATCATATTTGAATTGTGTCCTTCTGGATTCTTGTAATAGTTTCTCTTTGTCTTGGGAGTTCTGGAGCTTGACTATAATATTCCTGGGGTGTGTTTTTTTGTATCTCTTTCCAGGGGAAATTGGTGGATTCTCTCAATTTCTATTTTACCATCTGCTTCTGGGATATCAGGGTAGTTTTCCTGTAGGAAATCTTTAAAAATGAAGTCAAGTTTCTTTTCCTGATCATGACATTCAGGTATCCCAATAATTTTTAAATTATCTTTCCTGAATTGTTTTTCCAGATCAGTTGTTTTTTTCCATGAGATGTTTTACATTTTCTTCTAATTTTTTCATTCTTTTGGTGTTGATGTATTGTGTTTTGATTTCTTATAAAATTGTCAGCTTCCTTTAGCTCCATTCTACATCTGAAGGATTTTTTTTCTTCAGAGAGCTTTCTTATCTCCTTTTCCATCTGGCCAATTCTGCTTTTTAAACCATTCTTCTCATCAATAATTTTTTGAACTGTTTTATCCATTTGACCTGAACTGATTTTTAACATGTTATTTTCTTCAGCATTTTTTTTGGATTTCCTTGACTAAGCTGCTGACTTCGTTTTTATGTTTTTCCTGCATCTCTCTTATTTCTTTTCCCAATTTTTCTTCTATCTCCCTTGGTTGATTTTAAAAATTTTCTTTGAGCACTGTCATAGCCTGAGCCCAACTTCTATATTTCTTGGAGTCTTTAGATGCAGAAGCTTGAACTTTCTCATCTTCAGATTGAGTATTTTGATCCTCCATGGGATCATAGACAAAGTAATTGTCAATGTTCTGGTTCCTTTTTTTCCCTGTTTATTTATTTCCCCAGCTTGTTCCTGATTTTGGGCTGCTTCCTGAGCTTTTAAATTTTATTGCACAAGGACCTCAGTATGAGGCTCTGACTACTTTCCTGGTCTGTGAATGACCACAAGCTCACCCCTCTGCCAGGGAGCTGAGAGGGGCATCCTTGCTCTATTGGGGGGGTGGGGCTAGACTGCAATCAGGATCTGAATGTGGTCAAAGCCCCAGAGTCCTGTTCCAGGGACAGAGGACAGACCTCAGAACTCTCTCTCTCTCCACTCCCTTACCTTTGGTAGGCTGAGCACTCAGGACAGCTGCCTGGAGGCTCCTGCTGGGCGACTCTACAGGCCTGCTTCCATTTCCTGAATCTGGGTTGTTTTGGCCATGCTGAGTGCCATGACCTCACTGAGGGCCTGGGCTTCACAGAGTGCTGCAGCTGAGCTGAGAGCCTGGACTTTGTGCTCTCTATGTCAGAGGTCTTCTCTTGATCTTCCAAGTTGTGCTCAGTGCTCCCTGGGGTGCAAGTCAGGAAACTGCTTCTGCCACTGGGAGCAAGCACTCCCAGGCACCCTGTGGCTGTTCCCGGGAGACTGAAGTTCCTTGTATCTGGCAGGGCTGCCCCTCTAACACCATGGAACAGAGTTTTTCCACTATTTTCCAGATTACCTTGGGCTGGAGCATTGCTTCACTGGATCTTTCTGTGGGTTCTGGCTCTTAAAAATTTAGTTAGTCATAATTTTAAGGGTTTTGAAATATTTTGGAGAGAGCACCTAAGAGAGGCCCTTTTCCTGCCCAAGAGGGCAAGTTTTGAGATCAGCTTCTGTTTTATAAATAGATCCCTCTTGAATAGTAGATCTAAATTTTCATAGCTTATTCTTTCATGATTTATATTTCAGTTTAAGGCATCCCAGCTTTATTGCACTAAATTTGTACTTTGGTTTTTCTACTTCATTGTTGGCACTTATTTGTAAATGAGGAATCATAGAGCTAAGATGGAAGAAAATGTTTTCTGAACTTGACTCTTATTGTACTGTATTTGCTATGTTGTTCTTAGAATTTCCGTTTCTGTTTATCTACAGAATACTCTTTAGAGTGGGAAGTAATTCAAACATTTATTAAACATCTGTATTGTGCTAGGTACAAGATATCATCATCATCATCATCATCATCATAGTAATAATGATAAACTAGCATTTATATGACATTTAAAGTTTGACAACTCTAGGAGACAGGTACTATCACTATCCCCATTTAAAGATAAACCAAAGCAGACAGGTTATAATGACTTACTCAGGGTCTTACAGCTAGTAAATGCCTAAGACAGGATTCAATGTGAGGTCTGACTCTAGATTAGCTAAAACAAAAACAAAAAAAATCCCAAAGAAACAAAGCAAAACAATCCCTACTTTCATAGAATTTACAAATTATTGGGGGAGGGTGCAAAATACTAGGAAGTGTAGGGAAGATCATGAAGGGTCATATGGAAGTGCCTAAAGTGCCTTTAGGGTATAAACAGATGTAGTTATTTTAATTATAGGCATGTCTGATAATGTGTAACACTATTTGGAGAGAGACAAACATCGTAAGTAATATTAGTAGACAATCATAGTTTTGAATTTTAAATAGGACTATTTAGTCATTACTTCACTTAATGCTTTTTTTGAGATGATTATTATCATTATTACTATTATTCTCATTTCAAGAAGAGGAAATTCATGTTTCAAAGATGGAATGACTTGTCCAAAGCTTCCATAGTAAGAAGCAGGGCAATTTGCTTAGGGGCATAGTATTGAGAGGGACAAGTGCAAGAAGAGGTTGAGGAAAGAGAAATAATTGTGTTAGAGATGAAGTGGTCAGAGACATTTCCACCAAAGAATTAGTAGGTTAAAAAAAAAAAGAATTAATAGGTAGCCAGGTGGTGGACCTGGAGTCTGGAAGACTAGAGTTCAAATGTGACCTCAGATACTTTACTAGTTATGTAACCCTTAATTCATTTTTGCCTCATTTTCCTTCTTTATGGGGGGGGGTAATAAAAAGTACCCACCTCCTAGGGTTATTGTAAGGATTAAATGAAATAATATTTGTAAAATGCTTTGCCATCTGTTAAGTACTATATGACTGTTATCTATTGCTACTAAAACTACTACTATTACTACTACAAATTCCACTACTATACTACTACTACTTCTATAAGAGAATGGACATTCATCCACAGACAAGTGAAAAAATAAAATTGTGGCCTAGAGAAATTAAAAAGTTAACTGAAAATGATAGTATTGGAAAATTACTCACCAATTCAACTAACATTTCAGTTCATAACTCCATCATGAAGACATTCATATTATCTTGTGTTTATTTTGTAAATATTTTGCAATTTTTAATATACTTATGAACATACTTAGTATACATATGAACACATTCAAAATCTTTTAGAACTATAAGAATCTAGGATTGGAATGCCCTCACCTTACAGATACAAAATTTAAGGGCTCAAGAGACAGTCATTTGGCTAAAGTTATAAAGCCAGGCTGCAGCATTTGAATTTTTTCCTTTAACAGCTGGGAATTATTGGTATATTGAGCACCTACATGTTGGGGATGGGCAATTAATATGCAATTTAATGATTTTGGAAGATTGTTCAGTTGATTGTGCCTAGTTTGGAATAAGTTAGAGAAGAGGCCAGAGGTGGAGGGACCAATTAAGGACAACTCATGGTGGTCATAAAGGAGTTGTACCAAGATTTACCAAGGTTTTCCTAGAATTGTTGAAAACTGAACCATTTCAGCTGGGCTCCACATCAGACCCATAGAGAATCAAATTCTGGGCCATAGCATGCCACTCAGAGCATCGACCAAACACTTATTATGTTAGGCATTGTGCTAGGCCTGATAATATAAAGACAAAAATGAATGTCTTTGCCTTTTTAGGATTTTTCCTTTATTCAGGGAAGATGGCTTGTGATCAGATAAGTATATTGAAGCATATTAAAAAATTTGCAAAATATTTACAAAATAAACAGAAGATAATTTGTAGAGAGGGAAGCACTAGCAATTGGAGGGGAACAGGAAGGACTTTATGAAGGAGGATGCATCATGTTTGACCCAAGGGTTGATTGAAGGTATGGGATGTTGTGGAGGGCAATCTAGGGAAAGGCATGGAAATGATGGGTACCATCCTGAGCCAGAAACAACAGCAAGTTCACTTTGGCAAGTTTGAAAAGAGTACAGGAAGGGGATTGATGTATGAGATGGAAGGGAATGTCGGAGCCAGGTTATGAAGGACTTTAAAAAAGCTAGCTGAGGATTGTATTAGAAGAAAAGGAATCCTCTGGAAGTTTATTGAGGAAGGAAGTTACAAGGTCAGATATGACTTTTAAGAAATTAATTCACTTTGGCAGCTTTGTGGTGGATGCACTGTAGAAGGAAGGACCCTGAGTAGAGACCAGGTGCAATGCTCTTGATACAGTCTGGGGCAGGTGGGAGCCCTGAGTTAGGGTGGTATGCCTGTGAGTGGAGAGAAAGGACTGGATGAAAGAGGACTTGGAAACTTGGAATCAACCCCACTTGGTACCCATTTGGTTATGCAGTGATTTGCTGAAGTCTATAGCTCACGGGCCATGCCATGGCTTATAAAATGGGGTTTTTGAGGGGCTTACTTCAGAGTCCCAAGGAGAAAAATGCATTTTAAGTATGACTGGGGTTTGAAGTATTAAGGTTCAAAGTACATTTCTCTAAGTCTTCTCTGACAGAAACAAAAATGGATTCTAGTCTCAGAAAATGGGGTTCTCCATTTTGGAGTTTTGGATTTGAATGTTTTTCAGTAAAGGAAAAACTAATTATCTCTGGGGAAAATTTAAAACTTGAAGAGTGGAGTTGAGATAGTAGGTAATGAATAATGCAAAAAAAAAAGGACGTTTAAATTTTTTTTTAAAGTATCTGTAATGTTTAGCCCAGCTGCCTTACATAGAAGGGAAATCAAACTGCCATGAGAATCCAAATATGTTTTTTGGATCCACTTCATTATTATACTAGTTGTATGACCTTAGGCAAATTACTTATTCTCTTCTTCTGTGAAATGAGTACGATTTATACCACTTAATTCACAATGTTGATAGGATTAAATGAGATAACCTATATAAAGACTTTTGTAAACCTTAAAACTTCATAGTATATAAGTTGCTTTGTAAAATTTAAAGCTCCATTCTTTTGTGAGTTATTATTTTTTTATTATATTGTTACTGTTGTTATTCAAAGCTATATCTAAAACCAGAGTTTCCACCTCAAAATATAATAATAGCTAGCGTTTATATATCCCTTAATATAAGTGCTTTATACATATATTATCTCAATTGATTCTGGCAACAACTTAGGGAGTAGGTTCTATTATTACCCCCATTTTATATAGAAGAAAAGACTGAAAGAAACAGGTTAAGGACTTGACCAAGATCACACATTAAGTATTTGAGGGTAGGGGTCCATGATGCCATGAAAACACTCAAATTGTTTCTGAGTAAGGGGAGACTGTGCTAAGTCACCAGTCTAACTTCCTCCTCTAGAGTCATCTGGGTAGCCAGATATGAATCAGGACAACTGTAGATGGCCCTGGATGTGAGACAGTCAGGGTTAAGTGATTTGTCTAAGGTCACACAGCTAGTAAATATCTGAGGACTGGATTCAAACTCCTGACCTCCTGACTCCCTAGCCTCAGTGCTCTATTCACTGTGTCATATGAATATATCTATAGCTATATATATATATATATATATATACATGTATAACAATAAGCAAACATTTATTAAGCTCCTACCCTATGTGAGTCACTGTGATATGCCCTGGGAATACAAAAAGAGACACAAAAGATAACCCCCTGCCCTCAAGGAGTTTTACAACCTAAAGGAGGAGATAACATACTAACAAATATACAGAAAGCAAACTATGATTATTGTGCAATTCAATGGTGTTCTGCTCTTCATGACTCCATTTGGAATTTTTTGAGATATGAGAATGGTTTGGCTATTTTCCTTCTCCAGCTCATTTTCCTGATGAGGAATTGAGGCAAATAGGGTAAAGTGACTAACCCAGGACCACCTAGCTTGTAAGTATCTGAGGCCAGATTAGCATTCAGGAAGATGAATCTTCCTGACTCCAGACCCTGAGCTCTATCCACTGTACCACTTGGGAAGGTTCTGGAATTAAAAGGGATTGGGAAAGGCTTCTGATTGAAGGTGGGCTTTTATTGAGATTTAAAGGAAGCCACAGAAGTCAGTAATTGAGTGGATAAGGCAGAGCATTACAACCATGGGGTACAGCCAGAGAAACTGTCTTGTTTATGGAACAGCCAAGAGATAGATTGAGATGAAAACATTTCTTTCCAGCCTTCCCTCCCCCAAATCTGTTGGAAAAGAACAACAGCAAAAAAGACATACACACGAGTGAACCTAGACTTTTAAGCAAAATCCGATTTGACAGTATTCTACAAAAAATTAGGAGTGGTTTTTCTGCCCTACTCCCTTTTACCTCCCTTCATTTTCCTGCCCAGACATTTTAGTAGTCTTGCAAAAAAGGAAAACCTCAATTTAGAGAAACTTGACCTATTTCAAGAAAGGCATACATTATGACTCACTATTTCAACTTCATTGTTTCAGGGGCAGTAGTTTCTTCTAGGTCTTTCCAGAGTACAGTTTCAACATCAAAATTTTTATTTTTGCTATTCTTGGGGACATTTGCAGGCTATGTGGATACTAAAGATTTCATGGCTGTGTTTGCTTCTATAATATGACTATCTCCTAAAGAAGGGGGTGAGGGGTGGGAAGGGAGAAGTCGGGGTGAATCAAGAAAAGTAACCCCCTTTCCCAATTCTGAGTAACTTTACTTCTCAGAAGAAGATAGCTAGTATTTCAGTAAGCTGGTGTTTTAATTTCATTTTTACATTCCCAAGTCTTAATTCATCAAAATTTGAATCACTCTTAAGTAAAGATATTTCCTCCTAAATGAAAAATGTTGGCCAAATCTAATGAAAAATGATAGCCAAACTATCATTTAAAATTTTTTCTCCTCTTTCATCTTTGGCATTGCACTTAGAGTTGAGGACTTTGGTTTATAGAATAATTGATGTAAATTATTAGATCATCTAATTCAATTCCTTCACTTACAGATAAGTAAAACTGAGACCAAGAAAAGTGATTTGCTTTAAATCACACAGATATTGGCACATCTTAGGATTTAAACTCAGGGTCCTCTAGACACCTAGCATTCCTTTTTACTGTAATTTCTCTTATTTACTATATATCTGGACACTTGGCAAATCACATTACCATCTTTAGGTCAATCTTTGGTCTCTTCCAGCTCTAGAGTATATAGCCCATATTCTCTCTATGTAAGAAATATATGCTGATAAATGATTAGTGGGTTTATATCCAGGTTTGAGGAAAAATCCTTATTAAGAAAAACATTGATCTTATGTCTGGCTCTAAAAGAATTTAAACAGTAAGTAAAATAGAACTTTATTAGGGAACAAAAGTCAGAAACCAATTACAGGTGTTTCAAAAAACCCATATAATTTTGCAAAATATTATGCTCACATTTAACATTCTACCTGAGGCAGACAGAATTAAAATTTTATGTAAACCAATAGCAGATTTTTAAGAAAGCCACAATTCTCCTAAATAATTTTTCTGTAAGTAATGTATATGATTTTTTAATATTAGTATCATGTAATAACCTTAAGGTAGGAGCCAAGTGTTTTAGGTAAAATTTGCATATTGGTAAATATGGAAATTATAAACAGGAAACAGAAAACTATCCTTCCTAAAATGGGGTGAGATGCAAATATTAAAGCAACAGGAGAAAGTTTTTGTTGAAAACACTCAATATCTATATAAATTTTAACCTTGAAATTTGCAAATTGGTCTAAAATAGATGATTGACTTCTTACTAATTTGCTTGAAAGGGATCATCCAAAACTAACAATATGTGAGCTGTTTGAGAACCAACACCTAGATAGAGTAAAAAATTAGTGCATTATCCTATCATAAAGAAAAGTCATCTTACAGGAAGTGTGGTATATTGAGCTATGCTTTCGTGTCTTCTGTGTAAATGAGAGAAGCAATAAACATTTCAGACTGCAGTCCTCTGTCTCTAAGAAATTCAAATGTCAAATGCAAACCCGAGCAGAAAAAACTATAATAAGAGTGCTATTGGTTATACATTAACATAGCCATGTAAATAAGTTTTATGGACCTAGATCTCTAAAGGAACCAAAGATAATTTTTTTTAAAATAAAAGAAAATAATGACTTTCCAACACTAGTGCTCTTTTTCTTAAGGGATGGAAGATCTATGCTTTTTTGGAGATGAGGATCTTTTTTTTTTAAAATTAACAAAAACAAAGACCTAGTGAAAATTTTGGAGCCTGATTGAACTTTAGGGGTTTAATTTACCTTATATATGATCATGGTCCTCTTGCTTTTGCTTTGTCTCTTCAGCCTCTAATAAACTATTTTTAAAGGGTGAGATAGAAAAAGGGGTATGTTGACATTATACCTGTTAGTACTTTTAAGTTTTAATCTGTATTTATTGACATTTTCTCCAATATTTTATTAGTCCCCCAAATCAGCAAAACAAAAATAATCTTATTTATATTCTTTTGTCAATTTCCAAGTATAAATAAACATTCTGGAAATTTAAGTGCCAGATGGCTGTAGCATACTCTTGGATGGAAGTATCAGGAAACCGAAAAGACTGGAGAAAATAAACTACTCTCTCTAAGGATGAATGTAATTTATATAGACCCTGCTGTACTTGCTTCTTTCATGATCCAGTCCCTTTCTCACTTGGACTGATTCCTCTTTTCTCTGGATAATTCCTCCCTTCTCCCATATATTAATTACTAATTCTTAACTATTCTTTTGTACTTTAGTTATCCTTTCCCGTGGATATTTCTTTGAAATGTTTTTGCCATCACTTCACTATCATATTTTTTGTCTAATCTTGTTGCTTTCTCAAAATGAAGTTTACTACTTCATTAGAAGTCAAAATATTTGCAGAAAATTTTAAGTAAAAATAAAATTTTAAAACTTAAAACTTCAACTTTATCCCATCACATATTTGTTCTATCTCCCCTTTGGGGATTGTATATAAAAAATATGAGGTGCTGCCAGATGTAACACATAAATGCATAATCATGTACAAAGGAAAGGAATTTGAATAGAATAATTTATTTACCTAGTTGCTTAGGTTAGGAAGTTGAAAACTATAAGCAATGGCAAATTCAGAAAAGCAATGTTTTAAAGCATTAATCTTTCATACTTTTGTATAATATTGTAGTAAATCAAAGATGTTTGATTAATTGAAGTAAAAAGCTTCAATTAAAAAAAAACCTTTATGTTCACCTGCTCTGGTTATAAAAAATTTGCTATGAATGAAAGGAGGTACATGGTTATAATAATATCAATACTGACCTTTCAAGAACTCAGACTGACTTGACATATATGTAATAATATGGGATGTTCAGGGAGGACTAGAATTACTGCTGTGAGAGCTTTTCAGGCTTACTCATCCACATTTGCTGTCCACCTGTCATCCAATTCTCACCTGTGGCTCCAATAAACTGTAGTATGAGCATCACTCACAGCCCAGTAAAATTGTCTAGGTAGAAGGCTTAAACTAGGTTGAAGGTAATCATTTAGCCTCAAACCCATCAGTGAATTAAGGGGATTTCTACTCAAGCATGTGAAGACTTCTGGTGGAATAGGTGGATGAAAACATTTTGTTCCAATGATCATGAAGGCAATTGAAGAGGTTTAGAACTTGATCAGAAAAGTCAGTTTATCTATTACCAACCCGTATCATTGCTAGTTGTTTTTACTTTTGTGTTTACTACTCTACTTTGATCATTCTAGGAGTAAGAATGAGGCTGATGATGTATTCATCTCTGTTTTACTTAAACCCAATTTATACACGTCAAGGTATTACTCCCAAGGGGGTCATTGGTCTTCTTTGAAAACGAAGGACAAATAATATCAACTATACTTTAGTACTGTGATGGAATAGTTACAGGGGCCTCTTGGTTTGGGGGAAAAAATCATCATTGATAACCTTTGAAAGAGCAGTTTCGGTGCATTAGTAGGGAATAGAGGTGAAATTTAAGGAGAAAGATTAAGTAGTGGAGGTTGAGTAAAGTGAGATAGTGGACAAGGGTGTACTAAAGACCTTATATTGCTATTCCCAAATTCTGCTCCTAAAAAGCTTTGTGACATTGGGTAAGGATCACATCTAGTTATTCTAGTACGTGGGGACAATTGTTATTGAAAAGGATCTAGAAGGGGTGGGCTAGGTTGCACAGTGGATAGAGCACCGGCCCTGGAATCAGGAGTACCTGAGTTCAAATTCAGCCTCAGACACTTAATAATTGCCTAGATGCATGGCCTTGGGCACATTTGCCTTGCAAAAGCCTTAAAAAAAAGAAAGGAACAACAAGAAATATCTAGTATATCTGGAAAGACTTCAGGATATGTCTTGGTGGCAGAGAGGGAGACCTCAAGACAATTAAATTCAAACCATCCCATCAAAATTGAATCTAATTCACTGACAAAGCTAAAATGCAGTTTTGTAACTGGGAGGGACTTTAGAGATGATACTGTTCAGCCCAGAAGGAGGTAGAATGGTACAGAAGGATTAAAGGACCTCTCTGCAGCTGTGACTTGGGGTTAAGTTACTCAGCCACTTTAACTGGTGCTTTCTTCATCTTCATTCACCCATGCACAGAGTTGGAGTAAATGACCTCCAAGGTCTTTTCCATATAGACATCTTTAATCCTTCAATTTCTTCATTCTTTTTACTGAGAAGGTAACTAACCAAGTTCTCATAGATAGAAAGTAGATAGAGCACCAGGTTTGGAATCAAAATATCCATGTCTATATTCTTTCTCTCTTACCTGGCTGTATGACCGTGGACAAGATAATTCCCCTCTCTGGGGTTTGGTTTCCTAATTTCTTAAATAAGTGAAATGAACTTAATTACCTCCCAGCTTCTTTTCTGTGCTAAAGTTGTGATCCAAGGATTCATCCTAAATAGCAAAGAGCTGAGAATTCAAATCTAGATCTTCTAACTCTCTAGTCAAACTTTATTCCCACTTTATCATGCTTTCTCTAATTCCTAATCCTGTTTCGGAAATTGCACTAATTATCATATTCAAGATAAGGAAGCAGTTCTACTTAAATTGGAAGCAAAATGAGGCAAGCAATGATTACCCCAGAGGAAATTCTCATTGTGAATCCTTATCAGACATTGAAAATTATTTCTCTTATTACCAGACCTGGAGTCAGAAAGGTTGTTGGACTTCATCTAAAAACATAACATTAGATACAGTGAGTTGGTACATGGGCTCTGAATTCTGGAGGACTTGAGTTCCAACTTGGTCTCAGACACTAGACACTAGTTATATGACCCTTAACAAGTCAATGCTTCACGCTCCACCACCACTCCCCGCCATAAAGAGAAAAGAAGAATGTAGCATTAGTCAGCTAGACAGTATAATTTATAGAGTATACTATATAGATAATTACTGGTGTTGTGACTTTTCATTTTCCTCATCTATAAAATGGGAATAATATCTATCAACTTCTACCTTACAGGGCAGGGATGATGAGAAGATAAAATAATTTTATTAATTTTTTTGTTATACAAACCTTAAAATTTTGCTATTATGGGGTAGCTAGGTGGCACAGTGCATAAAGTACTGGCCCTGGAGTCAGGAGTACCTGAGTTCAAATCCGGCCTCAGACACTTAATAATTACCTAGCTGTGTGGCCTTGAGCAAGCCACTTAACCCCATTGCCTTGAAAAAACTAAAAGAAAAAAAAATCCTATTGTTACTACAATTAGTACTTCTAGATTAACTATCTTTTCTATTTAATAAAAACTGTTTTCATTAAATAGGAAAGATGGAGTTAAAAAATATTTATGTGACCAAGTCTTGCTTAATAATTAAAATGTTAATGATCTCTGAAGTAAAGTAAAACATATTTCCTTTGACTGAGATAAACACCCCTGGGAATGAACTGTACTTCAGACTTAATCAGTGTCGATTTTAGATATAGCTCTCTTAACAGGGACTTCTCTTTGACTCACCTCTCCTGCACTTAACAAAATTAAGTAAATCAGCATTTGGCAAGACTATAAACTATTTTCTAACTTTTTTTCCTGAGTCATATGATACCCTGAAATCATTAGATTTATAAAATATTCTCTTCATTTGCTCTAGAATTTAAAGACCCATGTTCTTTCTTGTTACTATGAAAATAGCATCCAGGAAACTAATTCAAAATGTTCTTCCTACTGGTGATATGTATCCTTGATTGTATTTTTTTCCCATGATTTTTTTTTTTTTGTGTTTTTGTTTTGTTGTGTTTTTTTTTTTTTTTTGCAAGGCAGCTGGGTTAAATGAGTTGCCCAAGGTCACACAGCTAGGTAATTATTAAGTGTCTGAAGCCTAATTTGAACTCAAGTCCTCCTGATTTCAGGGCCAGTGCTCTATACACTGTGCCACCTAACTGCCCCTCCTTAGTTGTTAAAACTCTCTCTCTCTCTCTCTCTCTCTCTCTCTCTCTCTCTCTCTCTCTCTCTCTCTCTCTCTCTCCCTCCCTCCCTCCCTCTCTCTCTTTCTTGTTATTTTTGTTGAGACAAAGTCTCAATGTTTGCATGCAGGGAGGTCAATAGCAAATATAACAACTATTTTGCTAAGTATTAGGAAGTTTTCAAAGATAACTCAAACCCAATGCGATCTCCCCCCCCCATATAATAGTTAATAATTATAGTAGGATGATATAGTATATATTGGATTTGGAATATCTGAATTCCAATCCTGACTTTGACAGTTATTCTGCAGTCTTCCATTTTTAAATCTGTTAAATGGGGAATAGTAATAATAATAATAATAATAATAATAATAATAATAGAGGGCTGCAACTCAAATAATTTGAAACTCAAATAAGATAATATATATAATATAGTGCTTTATATATAATATATATAAAGCCTTTATATAACAAATATATATATATAAAGCACTTTGAAAATGTTGAAGTGCTACATAGACTTTTATTATTGATTATTGTTATCATTGAGATATATATATATATATATATATATATATATGGATCATGATAATAATCACATGAGAGGCACAAAGTCCCACAATATATATCTAAACTGGAAAGATTAGTCCTTGCCAAAGGAAATAAATTTGTCCTTCTAGATAGTGACAATTGACATGTCTTTTTTTAAAAAAAATTTATTTGTTTTTCCAACTAATCATTTTTTTGCAAGGTTTTGAGTTTTACAATTTTCCCCTCCCTTCCCTCCCCCCTCCCTTGGACAGAAAGCAATTTGATATAGGCTCTACATTTATAATCGTGCTAAACATAGTTCAATATTGATCACAGGCATGAGTCTTGAGAGGTGGTGGGATTTCAGCCTTCTGAGATGCAGTTCTGGGGTAATACAGATATAAGATACCACATCAGCAAAGGCTAGTAGGCAGGAATATTCAGCCTGTGTAAAGGTCTAGTTTGGCTGAAGTATTGATTATATGGAGGAGAGGTCGATGAATAATATGAATGGGATGGGATGAGTTAGTCCAGGGAGGAAGAGTGTTGCCAGACCGTATAGGGATTGGAGCATATCTTCAAAATACTTTTATTTCATAAGACCAAAGGAAAAGGTTGCCAAATTCATATTGTAAAAATTATTTATATTTATAAATAGTCATTTAGGTTTATTGGTAAATAAACCAGAAATGAAGTCTTTTGACTTCCCTCTTACTAATATGTACAGTTGTTTTTAACAAGGGAAATAGATTAGCAATTGAACCCATGGTTCTAAAAATGATATTGAATTATAGATACTAGTTAGAATCTTTGAAGGTGAGATCCAAAAGGAAGCTTATGAGTCATCTAATCTATGTCTTTCCTTTTCCCTATCATTTTTGCTCTTTAGGTCTCAGTTTCATTATCTCTAAAGAGCAAAAATGATTTACCCAAGGTCACACAGCTAGGTAATTATTAAGTGGATAGAATTGGGATTTGAATCCAGATCTTTTGTCCTTGAGTCCTGTGCTCTTATCATAGCATCTTGATTCACTGTAATTGCTTCTTTATGGGTGACCAAACTTGGTATATTCTTCACACAGAATCTGAAGTTGTTAGTTTTTAATACAGTGGTAAGAATAGAAAATGGTAAGAAAATGCAAATAACATTTTTGTGTTAAAGTGATAAGCTATGGGAGTAGAGGTGAGGCAAACAAAACTCAAATGGCAGAGATGAACTGGAAGAAAAGATGTTTCCATATTCATATAAGTTTCCTTTGGAGGAAGGAGAAGTTTATGAGTTGAAAAAGGATGAAAAATTACAAGATCAAATGGATAGAGGTGCCATTATCATCTAAGTCGTATTTCATTTAAGAAATTCTATGCTGAATTATTCCAAGTTGCATAAATGATGAAACTTCAACTGGCATTCAGGGTCCTTCTTGATCTGACTTCAACCTATCTTTCCAACCTTATGCCCAACTATTCCCCTTTCTGCAAACAGTGATCTAATCAAAGCATAATACTTATCTCTGATCTCACTTCTACCCCAGGTGAAAAGTTCACTCTCCTCCCTGAATTTGCAGTGTAAAAAATATTTTATTGATGTGATTTTCCTTTATTATACCTCTGTTATTTCCCATTGATTTCTTCTCCATTCCCAACAGCATAGGATCTTTCTTGCAACCAATAGGTACAGGAAAGCAAAACAAATCTATACATTGACCTTGGATGAAAAATGTGTGCTTCATTCTGTACTTTAAGTCCACCAAAACTAAGAACTTGTAAAACAAATCGGAATTCTCTAATTGTAGTTTTACATTTTACTATATAGTTGTTTTTAAATTCTCTTACCTACTAGATTTAAACTAATCACAGTTTAAAAAAAGAAACAACCATGGATTTTGCATGTTTTAAATCACATGAACCCAAAATAATAGATGCATGAGCATATATTGGCACAGGGGAACTTGGATGCTTTGTTAAAAATAGATGAAGCTCAGAGCAACTTGTCAGTATTTAGATGACAGAGGGAAAACTATGTCCTCTTGTTTAGGTCATATTATAGAGACAGAAGTTTTAAATCACTGAAAGGTTAAAGGAGAAAATTTAGGGAGAGTGGGAGGGAGAAGCTCCATTATTTAAAGTGCTTTTCAGCAGTTGGTTAGATTAAAGGATTTTCTTCTGTCTTGGACTTATTCTGTCTGACCTAGAAGAGTCAAGATTTCCTCTTTAGAAAAAAGGAGATTATTGAATGTCAACTGAACTAAGATGATTTCCATGCAAGGTCATTGTGGTATATAAATGTGGTATATAAACCTTAACAAACAATAAAACTGTTTTCAGCCCCCCCGCCCCAGGCAGTGAAGTTTATACATAGAATCTTTGGTTACAGTTGGGTATTATTGGCAGGAACTGTTGTGTTTTTGTCTCTTAATTTTGTTTAGTCCTTAAAAAATTGATTTTATCCACTGTCAAGAAGGATCCCTGATGTGGGACATCCAATGTTCATAATGAAATACTGTTTGAAGAGCTATGGATTAAAAATATTGGTTATTCTTGTTCTGGGACATCAAGAAATTGGGAAGAGTAAGAGGATAGCTTTTTAATTTCAAGGTTGCTAATGCATTTTTTGTATTAATTGTCTTCCCAAAGAATGGAGTTGTTCCCTGGGCATGATAAATTTTGTGAGCTATATATCCACATTTTCAAACTCACATGGATTTTGGGATTGAACATTGCTATTTCTTAACTTTGTTCTTGCTAACATCTTGACAAAATTTGGCACATTCAGGGAGAATGAGTTCTTTTAATAACAGAACAGTTTTTGATAAGGTTGATGGCCATAATGAAGAGAGAAGAGGATAAGTATTTTGATTAGATGAGGCTAATTTTTTTTTGCTAACAATGCAAGCTCCAAGCAATGTTATTATGTGGAAGTGTGGAGGTACGTGTACAGATTAGAGTTGGTTGGGGTATGAGGGAGGTATATAGGAAAAAGAAGAATGAGATCTGAAAACAGAGGTGCCTATCACTATCTGAATGGTCATTAGTTAGATTCATTAGTTTGGTCATCATACATCTCAGGAAATATTATTCGAGGACATCAATTCATCTAAGATCATCCAGTTCATCAATAAAATTTTTTTTGAACTCATGTATGGTTTTATGTATAAATTATTTCCATGTACCTATAATAATAATTATGCATATTATAAAATTTATTCAAAAATAAAAACTTAAAAGATGACTAAAAGATGAAATATTTGATCTAGAGCCAAATATGATGAATTTTACTCTTCTTACTAATGACACATTTAACAAACTAATTATGAAATCATTTAGTCATTTCCTCCTGCCCTAGTTGAATTGAAAACTTATTTAAAGTTTAAAGATTTAAGGATGAGAAAAAAGGATAAATTAGCCAAATGTTTGGAAATATAAATAAATTCAAGGTAAAATAATTTCTGAGATATTCCTAAGGAATAAATACAGTATTAGATTATCTTTATAATTCAAGATAGGGATAATTGATTAATTCATTAATTGCAGAATGCTGAGGTTTCAGAAAGCCTTAAATATCCAAATCAGTGGAATTTGATGAATGAATTGAAAAGAAAAAAGTGAATAAATGGATCCAACAGATTATGTTGGACTTCACTGTAACCATTTAAATCTCTTCATAATATCTAACACATAGAAGATGCCTAATAAATAGTTGTGGCTTAAATGATTCTTTTGCAGAATTAGATGTCATTCGACAACAGGTGCCCTATTAGAAGTAACTTTCTTTCCATTGTTTCTGTATCCCATAAAGGATGCATTAATGAACAGTATATATTCAAAAAGTAAATTAAGGCAGGAGAAAGAGATAAAGAGAATGAGTCATCTACAAATGGAATATTCTCTCAATAATTGACTTTTAGTTTATTAATAATAGATATTAATGAAACTTTTCTAACTTACTAAGTCAATTCAATGCATAGCTTTGATTAGAAAAGTTCCAAGGGAAAATATTAACAGTGGGTCCCTTGTCTTCTGAGAAGAAAGAGCCAAATTCCACATTTAAAAAACAAGCAAACAGTAATAATTTGACCTGACCTCAAAGGGTTGTAAGAGCCAGGAATTCTTTTCCCAGATGCTTATCTATCCAGTATTGACCTCGAAGTCTTTACCATTTACCCTCAGGACTGCTGTGCAAAGTGTTTTTCTGTTCAGTATTGACTAATAAGTTAGAATCTATAAATTAGGAGTGTTTTCTAATCAAAATGCTTAATTCTTTTCACTTTACTTGCAAGTGACTAAAAGCAATAATGGTGAATTTTTAATAATGCAAGTAAAAAGTGATTTTTATACCATATGTTTCTCTTTTAGATCAGGGCAAGACCTATTGCAATAAACCAATCTGGAATAGGTTATTCTCACCTACTTGCAGCATGACCTTAACCCTGCTGCTTAACTTTTCCTGCCTGTGTTTTATCATCTAGTATGTCATTTGGTCTTGGACTCTGGAATCCTTTTAGAAGCCTCAAATGAGCAACATATGACTATAATTCAATTCAACAAGTATTCCTGGCACCTATGATAGACTAACACTGTGTGAGATTCTGGAGGAAAAAAAGTACAAGACAGGTTACCCATGGTGAACTTATATTCTTTTGGGGAGAGTAAGTATACACACATACATACATACATACATATATATATATATATATATATGTTAAAATCTATATGTATGTATATATATAGGTAATCTTATAATAAATACAGAATTATTTCTTTTGAGGGGGAGTAATAATTGGGGGCAGAGGAATCAGAAAGACCTTCTTATAAGAGATGGCACTTGATCTGAACCTTGGGAAAAGATAGAGATCACAGGGCTGCAGAGGGAAAATCTCCAGGCACAAGAGACAATATATACAAAGGCACAGACACTAGAGATTTAGAATGTTGCATTGTGTAATATTAAATAGGTCAGTTAAACATGGACTGAGAGTGATTAATGAGTAACTAGTCTAGAAAAATAGGTTGGAACCAAATCATAAAAGGTATTAAATGAAGGTGGAGTTTGTATTTTAATCTAGAGAACATCATTTCTTCTTGAGGAGGGAAATGTCATGAACTGCACTTTAGGAATATTAATTTGACAGCTGTGTTATAAAAAAGTGTATTGGAGAGAAGAGATACAGGGGATACAGGAAAACTCATTAGGTTTTTGGGATGTATCTAGGTGAAAGGAGATAAGGACATCAATTAGAGCAGTTGCAGTGAGATGGGAGAGAAGGTGATAGATGTGAGAAATGAGACAGAATCAGCAAGACTCTGCAATCAATTGGATATGTGAGATGGGAGTGTTGAGTGAGAGGGAAGAGTCCAGGATGAATCAATAATAGATTGTGAACCTGGGTGACTGGAAGAATGGTCTCCTTGGTAGAAACAGGATGAAGGGCACTGAATTAGGGAGAAAAATAATGAATTATTTTTACTGAAAAGCAATTAAAATAAAACCTACACATTAGTACCAGCAAATGGAACACAGGATTTCATTTGAACCCTGTTTGATTTATTATTCTATCAGCACTCTTAACAAATTGACTGTTTTTCCCAAGAATCAGATATTTTATGACTTAAAAACTTCTTCCAACTTCTTCCTTCCTATTGGACCAGCTGAAAATACATTTCTAAATATTTTCTCCAAGTATGGTAAGCCAGTCCTTTTTTGCCAAAAATCCTTTTTTTCCCTTTTCTCAGTAAAGAGAGAAATAAATGTGATTCTGAATATTAGCTTATGAATTCTACTGTGATTAAAGTTTAGTGATAAGAGACTATAAAATAACTATATATTTATATATTCATATTTATATAAAGCTTTGGGGAAGAAATTGCTGGCAACTTCTCTAATCTACATTTAATAAATATTACTCATTTAGCAGTTAATGGTTTCGATTTTCAAAATATATTTACTTTGCTTTAGAGTCTTTTTTCAAAAAAATGTTATTTTGTTGAGATTTTTTTAACATCTTATTGATTTTCAGATATGCCCTTTCCTCCTCTCTTGCCCAGTGAGCCATCCCTTGTGATACAGATTTAAAAGGGGGTTGGAGGAAAGGAGAGAGGCGGAAGGCAGTGCAACAAAACTAACCAATGCCTCACTTGTGTCTGGAAGTATAGGAAATATTCAATACCCATGGTCTTCAACCTCTTCAAAAAAGGAAGGGAGGTACATTTCCTTAACTTTTCTCTGGAGCCAAAATTGGTCATTGTAATTATATATTTTCTTTTTTTTATTTTATGTTGTCATGATCATATGAATACTGTTTTTCGGGTTCTGATTTATTCAATCTGCATCAGTTCATAAAATGAAACACCATCGTTCAATGGGAGCTCATCAGATTTGGCATTGGATAACCTAGGCCCAAATTCTGATCTGGTACCTGGAACCTCTGTGACTGTGGGAAGATTGTTTCAGTTTTCTAGGCCTCAGCTCTTCCTCCAACAAAACGAGGGAGCCAGCTTTGATCTCTGACATCCTTGCCAGCTCTAAATGTGTAAATGTACAATTAAAAAAAATAGATGAATATAGCTTACTTTTCCATGGTAAGGTCTTATAGTTTAGCTACAGAGAGTTACTGATCCCCATTTTACCTCTGGTGTACAGAAAATTACTAAACCCCAATCCACCCCTGATGAACAGGAAGGAGAGATGAGCAGGATTGATCTTATGTATATATTTAAAACAACTTGAGTATTTAAAAGAATCGCTGAACATCCTTGACTGGTCCTGGCCAGACTCTCAAGGCCATACTTGATTAACATTGCCTATCTCTTCAGGAACCAACCATTCCTGAATGGCTCAATCCTTGGACAATGTGGAAAATTTGGTTTTATTCTACAAAAAAATTGTCAAGAAGCCTTATTTGTTCTCAAGTGAAATAAGATCTAATTATACCTTAGTCTAATAGGAGTCTCACCCATGGAGAGGATGCTCTGCCTGTGACCTTCCCAATTGGGATTCTGGAGGCTATACCCCAGGACTCCGCTGCCACTGTTGATGCAGATGTTGAAGTTCCCCTGATTCAGTGATGTTTTCTCTTAATATTTATGTTTATGTAGGCTTTGCTGTTCTTTTTATTATAATGAATACTTTTTGATTACTTTTGCTGTAAAATGGATTTATTTCTGTTTTACAATTACTTTATTAAATATACTCTTTATTTTTGTTGTGTGAATGTGTCATTTTGTAGGAGCGAATTGAAACCAAAACTCATTAATCAAACAAAATTGACATCACAAACAGGATTGCTGTACAAAATGCCGTTTATTAGGGAAAATATAGAAAAAAAAAGAGATATGTATATACTAGGTTGAGAAGATTTACAATATTCATCCCTTGCTAGAGAATGGGTATATGGTACCAGGCCATGTGAAGATGGGGAAGCCATATGAAACAAGGGTCCCCCTCACAAGTGACTGAATGTTTGAAGCAAATAACTATGGAAAAAGGCAAGGAAATGGCAGGAGTCTGTAGAAGGGGGTGGGTGCTATTAACAGCCTATCATAAAATATAGGATCAGAGAGATAAGGTTGTGGAAGAAAAGATGAATTTGGGAAAGGAATTACTGAGTAAATTATCTATTCTACAATGTTAGCACTTTATTTTAGGAGATCAGGTATGCAATTATCAGAGTGTAGCTGAAAAAGCTGCCATTAGAATGCAACAGTTTAAATATAGGAAGAAAAAAGGGAAGATTGATAAAAGGAAAGTTCATACTATGGCAGGAGATGTAGACACATATGATTTGGCTTTGGTTGGAGCAGCCTGTTATAATACTGGATACAAAAATTTGATAATGACATTGCTGCTTAGTGAAGCACACAAACCTCTGGTAGAAGTTTTGGACAAAATCTCCCAATTAGAGAACTTAGGCAACTGTGAGTATACTGAGTGGTGAACATGCTACCGGTTAGTCTCAAAATAAGTACAAAAATAAGTACAAAAATAGAATGTCCGGAAAAGATTTGTTTACTGCTCTGCTACAAGCAGGAGTGGATAGGAATAAGATTGATGGACTCCCTACTCCTAACTTGTTCAGGTTGAATAAGGAGGAGAAGAAAGGACAAGAAAGTAGAATAGGGAAATTAGGGCCTCCATTGGTACCCTCCCTTTACCCAGGTTCCAGGTACCAGATCAGAATTTGGGCCTAGGTTATCTGACACCAAATTTGACCTGTCTTAAAGGAGAATAGTAGATAGACCAAAACCTGGTTAATGGAGATTGGACAGAGGGATTATCAGCCTCTCATAAGGTTAATTAATTATAAATTGGGAAAATGGATATACAATTGTTACAGTTTGTTTGTTTTGGATACTGAGGTGAGACCTCTGGTATATGACAATCCTAGTATATTTAGAAATGGAATGTCTGTTATAATTACAAGCTTGGGAGGAAAATAAATTTAGGTAAGATAAGTTAAAATAATGATGAAGATAGGTCAATTGCCTAGAAAGGAGTATTCAGTGATGATTGTTCCTTTTCCCTTGGAGTACATGTTAGGAATTGATGGTTTAAGGAGTATGAATCTAAATTTACCGGATGAGAAATCAATCTTTTTTGTATTAAAGAGAATATTTGAGTTTTACAATTTCCCCCCCCAATCTTACTCCCCCCCCCCGGAAAGCAATCTGTCAGTCTTTACTTTGTTTCCATGTTTACATTGATCCAAATTGAGTGTGATGAGAGAGAAATCATATCCTTAAGGAAGAAACATAAAGTATAAGAGGTAACAAGATCAGACAATAAAATATCTCATTTTTTCCCCCTAAATTAAAGGGAATGGTCCTTGAATTTTGCTCAAACTCCACAGTTCTTTATCCAGATACAGATGGCACTCTCCTTTGCAGGCAACCCAAAATTGTTCCCGATTGTTGCACTGATGGAATGAGTGAGTCCATTAAGGTTGAACATCACCCCTATGTTGCTGTTAGGGTGTACAGTGTTTTTCTGGTTCTGCTCATCTCACTCAGCATCAGTTAATGCAAATCCCTCCAGGCTTCCCTGAAATCCTCTCCCTCCTGGTTTCTAAAAGAACAATAGTGTTCTATGGCATACACATACCACAGTTTGCTAAGCTATTCCCCAATTGAAGGACATTTACTTGATTTCCAATTCTTTGCCACTACAAACAGGGCTGCTATAAATATTTTTTTGTACAAGTGATGTTTTTACCCTTTTTTCCTCATCTCTTCAGGGTATAGACCCAGTAGTGTTATTGCTGGGTCAAAGGATATGCTCATTTTTGTTGCCCTTTGAGTGTAGTTCCAAATTTCTCTCCAGAAAGGTTGGATAAGTTCACAGCTCCACCAACAGTATAATAGTGTCCCAGATTTTCCACAACCCTTCCAACAATGATCATTATCCTTTCTGGTCATATTGACCAATCTGAGAGGTGTGAGGTGGTACCTCAGAGAAGCTTTAATTTGCATTTCTCTAATAATTAATGATTTAGAGAAATTTTTCATATGGCTATGCATTGCTTTGATCTCCTCATCTGTAAATTGCCTTTGCATATCCTTTGACCATTTGTCAATTGGGGGAGAAATCAATCTTGCTAAAGTACAAGGACCATCACAATCCATAAATTTTTAAGTATTCAATGGAATCAGGGACATAGAAAAATATTGCCCAAGAACCTGTAAATAGAACTATGACTATTTAGCTGTAAAAGTAAGGTTTTAAATAACTCATTAGATCTGGTCAAAAGGAGTATGTGTTAAAATAAAAGAAGAAGAAGAAAGGGGGGTGAATAAAGGCTGAAATATGCTTAAATAGTATATTAAGAGAAAATGCAAGTTATACAGTCTGAATACTGGATTTAAAGTCCTATGAAGGAAATAATGAAAGGGGTGCAAAGAAAAATGAAGAGGCATAGACAAGGTTAGTTATTTTTTTGAAGGATATCAAATTTATGGAAGCTAAAACATGTAGAATGAAGGTATGAGCAAGTTTGACTTTGTATAAATAAAACATTAGTTTTGGAAGTTTTAAAAATTGATTTAAAATCAATGTAAAGTATAAAAGAATATAGAGAGCTATGAATCAACTAATAAGTTATAGAATTTCTTCTGGGATTGTTCAACCCAGATTTGTACTAAATTGAGATGTGTTCTTAAAAGAGATTGGGGAAATTTTAAAAAATTGAACATTAGACTGCTATCTGTAGGAAAGAACTCCTTTTCAACAACTATTGCTGGCTACATATTAAGTAATAGTAGAAACTGAACAACTCCCTTTAAATCATGAAGTTCTGTTAAGGCCCCAGATACCTATTATGAGCTGAATAAATGGGTACTTCAACCTCTCATAAGTTAGGACATGCACAATGGTACATACAGAACAGAGTTAAACCAGGAAAATCTGGCATCTCACAAGTGTCTGAAATAACCTCAGTATAGTCTCCACTGACTATTCCCCCGTCAGAAGTCCATTTCACCAATCAAAGGGAATTAAAGATTTAATGCCCTGAATCCTGAACAAAAGAAACACTCTTGATTCATAGATGGCTCTGCTAAATATTTAGGACAAATTAGGCATTGGAACATCGTAGCGTATAATCCAGTGGCTAAGGTTACTTTAGAAAGTACAGGCAAAATGTGACCAGAAAGGACAATGATCAATGTTGGAAGGGATGTGGGAAATCTGGGACACTAATACATTGTTGGTGGAGCTGTGAATTCATCCAATCTTTCTGGAGAGCAATTTGGAATTACACCCAAAGGGCAACAAAACTGTGAATACCCTTTGATCCAGCAATACCACTACTGGATCTATACCCTGAAGAGATGAGGAAAAAGGGTAAAAACATCACTTGTACAAAAATATTTATAACATCCTTGTTTGTGATAGCAAAGAATTGGAAATCCAGTAAATGTCCTTCAATTGGGGAATGGCTTAGCAAACTGTGGTATATGTATGGAATACTATTGTTCTATTAGAAACCAGGAGGGATGGAAATTCAGGGAAGCCTGGAAAGATCTGAGCAAGAAACATTGTACACCCTAACAGCAACATGGGGGTGATGATCAACCTTAATGGACTTGCTCATTCCATCAGTGCAACAACCAGGGACAATTTTGGGCTATCTGCAATGGAGAATACCATCTGTATCCAGAGAATAAATTGTGGAGTTTGAACAAAGACCAAAGACTATTATTGCCTTCAATTTAGGGCGGGGAAAGCCTGTTACCTTTATTATGTAATTTTGCTATCTCTTATACTTTATTTTTCTTCCTTAAGAATATGATTTCTCTCTCTCATCACATTCAACTGAGATCAATGTATACCATGGAAACAATGTAAAGACTAACAGACTGCCTTCTCTGGGGGTGGGGGAAGGGAAGCAAGAATGGGGAAAAATTTGTAAAACTCAAAATAAGTAAAATCTTTCTTAAAAAAAAAAAGAATGTACAGGCAAGCAGTCAGTGGGCAGAACTGATGGCTGTATATCAAGTTTTGAAACAGGAGAAGGGGAGATAATGTCATATTTTTATAGACTCCTGGACAATAGTAAATGACCTAACCACTTGGATGCCTGTGAGGCATGCAAAAAATTGGAGTCTCACCCATGGAGAGGACACTCTGCCTGTGACCTTCCCGATCAGGACTCTGGAGGCTGTACCCCAGGACTCCCCAGGCACTGTTGATTCAGATGTTGAAGCTCCCCCAAATTGGTAATGTTTTCTCTTATTATTTATGTTTATGTAAGATTTGCTCTTCTTTTTATTATATTAGGACTTATTGGTTACTTTTGCTGTAAAACTAATTTATTTCTACCTATTTTATAATCCCTTTATTAAATATATTTTTTAATTTTGTTGTTGTGAATGTGTCATTTTTTAGGAGAAAAATTGAAACCAAAACTTATTAATCAACCACTTTTATTGCACAAATTTACATTTTTTTGATTTTTGTTTTGTATATCATGAATGTACCAGTTTATTTTGTTTGACACTTTCCCAGACGAAAGGCATCCATTTTGTTCTCATTCCTTTCCAATGACAAAAAGGGCTGCTATCAAATCAAATACTTTAGTAAAAAGTACTTAGCACAGTGTTTATATGTAATAGGGAATATATAAATTATTACTCCATTCTCTTTTCTTTTTTTTGTTTTTTCAAAAGATTAAATATTTTTTATTAATTAAATTTATTTTTTTATTCTCATTTTGTACAAATGTTTTTTTACATTAAAAAAATATTCTTGTTTACAAGTAAACAAAATAACCCTCCCCCCATGAATATAGATAGACTTGCTTGGGCGAAAAAAGTAAAGGGGAGAGAAAAAAATTAAAATTAAAAAAATAATAGTAATAATTGTAGGTATGGCCAGGTGGCACAATGGACAAAGCACCAGCCCTGGAGCCATGAGCACCCATGTCCATATCCAGCCTCGTAAACCCAATAATCACCCAGCCGTGTGACATGCAAGCCACCTGATCCCCACTGCCCTGCAAAAACCAAAAAGAAGAAAAAAAATGACCCAAAATAAAATAGTAATAATAGTAGGGGTGGGTGGGTGGCAGACAGAGCATTGGCCCTTGAGCCAGGAGCACCTGGGTCCAAATCTGGCCCCAGACACCCAAAGATCACCGTGCTATGTGGCCCCAGGCAGGCCACCCAGCCCCACTTGCCCTGCGCTCTCCCCCAAATAATAATAACAAAAAATGTGCTTCAGTCTTTGTTCCAACACCAACAACTCTGTCATGGGTGGATCACATTCTTTATGGTAAGTCCATCGCAAAAGTTGCTTCCATATTTTTTCAACATTGCCATTGCTGATCACAACTCCCTCCTTTCTTATTTCTCCATTACCATGTACTATATTTTCTCTCCTTTCATTCTGACTCTGCTGTAGGGTAGCTGAGTGGCGCAGCAGACAGATCCCTGGTCCTGGGACCAAGAAGCCCTGGGCCCCCACACCACCCCTTAGGCCCAGAATCCACCTGGCCCCATGGTCCTGGACAGGCTTTCCAATCCCAGCCACTTGCTAGAAGTAAAAAAGAAAATGTGTTATATCTGACTACTCTCCTCCCATGGTCCATCCTCTCCTCCTTTATTCACATCCCCACCCCTTTCCCCTGCTCCCCCCTCCTTCTTACTCCAGTTGTCTATACCCCATTGAGTATATTTGCTGTTTCCTCTCCTAGCCATCTGTGATGAGAGCAAAGGTGCCCTCATTCCCCCTTGCCTCTCCCCTTCCATATTATTGCAATAGCTCATTGTAATAAAAGAAAATCTTATTATATGAAATATCTTGGCCTATTCCCGCTCTCCTTTTTCTTTCTCCCATTACATTTCCCCTTTTTTTCTATTGACTCCATTTTTATACCATATTTTATCTTCAAATTTAGCTTTCTCTTGTGCTTCAACTATAAAAGTTCCCTCTACCTGCTCTATTAACTGAGAAGGTTCATATGAATATTATCAGTATCATTTTTCTATACATACAGTTCATCCTCATTAAGTCCCTCATATTTCCTCCCTCTCCTCCAATCTCCATGCTTCACCCGAGTCCTGTATCTGAAGATCAAACCTTCTGTTCAGCTCTGGCCATTCCAACAGGAACATTTAAAATTCCCCTGGTTCATTGAAAGTCCATCTTTTTCCCTGGAAGAGGACATTCAGCCTTGCTGGGTAGTTCATTTTTGGCTGCATTCTAAGCTCTTTTGCCTTCCGGTATGTTGTATTCCAAGCCCTACGAGCTTCCAATGTAGTTGCTGCTAAGTCCTGTGTGATCCTGACTGCAGCAACACTATATTTGAACTGTGTCCTTCTGGCTGCTTGTAATATTTTCTCTTTGACTTGTGAGTTCTGGAACTTGGCTATAATATTCCTAGGGGTTGTTTTTTTGGGATTTCTTTCTCTGGGGGACCAGTGGATTCTCTCCATTTCTATTTTGCCCTCTGCTTCTAGAATATCAGGGCAATTTTCCTGTAGTAATTCTTTAAAAATGATGTCAAGGCTCTTTTCCTGATCATGACTTTCAGGTATTCCAATAATTTTTAAATTATCTTTCCTAAATCTGTTTTCCATATCAGTAGTTTTTTCAATGAGATGTTTCACATTTTCTTTTAATTTTTCATTTTTTTGGTTTTGAAGTATTGATTCCTGATTTCTGGTAAATTCATCAATCTCCCTGAATTCTATTCTTTATCTGAAGGATTTGTTCTCCTCAGACAGTTTTCTTATCTCTTTTTCTATCTGGCCAATTTTGCTTTCTAAAGCATTCTTCTCCTCAATAACTTTTTGAACTGTTTTATCCATTTGACCTAAGCTGGTTTTTAGCATGCTATTTTCTTCAGCGTTTTTTTGGATTTCCTTGACTAAGCTGCTGACTTCATTTTCATGTTTTTCCTGCATCTCTCTCCTTTCTTTTCCCAGTTTTTCTTCCAACTCCCTCATTTGATTTGCAAAGTCTTTTTTGAGCTCTGTCATAGCCTGAGCCCAATTTCTGTTTTTCTTGGAGTCTTTAGATGCAGGATCTTGTGCTTCCTCATCTTCAGCCTGACTGTTTTGATCCTTCTTGGGCTCATTTGCAAAATATTTCTCAATGGTCTTCCTCTTATTTCTCTGCTTGCTCATTTTCTCAGCCTGGGCCTGGTTTTGGGGTGCTTCCTGAGTTTTTGGGACACTCCCACAAGGGTCTCAGTGTGTGAGGCTCTGTCCTCCCTCCTGGTCTGTGAATGACTATAAGCACCCCCCCCCCTGCCACGGGACCGAGGTGGGGGGCCCCTGCTGTTCTATGGGGGCCCTAGACTGAGATGAGGATCTGAATGTGGTCAGAGCCCCAGAGTCCTGTTCCAGAGGCAGAGGACAGAGCTCAGCAGTCTCTCTCTCTTCACTCCCCTCCCTCAGCTCAATGGGCTCATGCCCTGGGGGCTCATGCTTACCTGCTCCAGCTTAGCCTGCTTCTGGTTCTGGGTCTGGGCTGCAGAAAGACCAAGCTGCTCTCTGTGTGCCCTGAGGGCTGGGCTCCAAGTGCTGGCTCTGGCAGAGGTGCCCCGCTGTTCCCCCACTTTGTGCCCAGTGCTCCCTGGGGTGCAGCTCAGGAGACTCCCCTGCTGCTGTGAGCCCAGCTCCCAGTGCCCTGGGGCTGCCTCCAGGAGGCTGAAGTTCTTTCACTCTTGCAGGCCACCCCTCCGGCCCGCTGCCCCTCCGACCCCGGGGAACAGAGCCTTTCTGCTCTTTTGCAGGTTACCTTGAGTGGGAGAACTGCCTCACTGGGTCCCTTTGTGGGTGCTGTCTCTCGAAAGTTTAGTTAGAGTCTTTAGTTTCACGTTTTATCAGAGAGCTCCTAAGACTGGATCCCTTCTTGTAGCCATCTTGGCTCCGCCCCACTCCATTCTCTTTTCTACTACAAACATGTTAGCATATATGGGACTTTTCTTCCTGTCTTTTCCTTCTTTGGGATATATGGCTAGAAGTCTCTCAGGCCAAAGAGTTAGTCCCTTAGTATAATTGCTTTTGGGGTCTTTTTGGAAAATATCTAGTTAAATATAGTGGGGATTTATTATCTCTATGTCATATTGAAATCATTGCTGTTTTAAAAGTCTCTGAAGATGCCCTGTCATCAAAAAATCTAATACTAACTTTGTAGCTTGTTTTTGAAATATTTTCCCCTTCTGACTGATGATGATTGTTGACAAACCCGTGGTAGTGCTCTCGTTTATTTGGGACTAGAAGAGATGGAAGGAATATTACCCTACTGGAGTGCCTCTGAAGGAAGATTCCCGGGGTCACCCCAAGTGCCTTAAGGGTCTATAGGAGGGTGAATCACTAGCAACTCTTCTAAGCAGTGCTTCTATTGGGTGTGCTTTGTGAAAAGAAGTTGAGCCTGGGTGGACAAAAAGCCACAGTTTGACATATTTCTTGATGAACCAAAGGCCTTGGCCTAGATAAAAGAACTTCAACCTATAAAACCTTAAGGTTTTCTCAGGCCCAAAAGAGCTGGAAACTATTAGACCTTTCCACATGTGAAAGGAAATAGGAAGCCCTGAGGAGGGTCCAAAAAGAAGGATTCAGAAGATGAGGACAGAGTGGAAAGAAAACTCAACCACTTTTGGACAGACTGTTCCAAAAGAATTGAGACTGGTTCTAATTTACTGTACTAATTATTCTCTGTTTATTTAAAGGAATACAGGATACTCTATTGTGTGGAGGTACAATTTTTTTTTATTTTTTAATATGGATTAATGTAGTTTGGACAGTTAGGTGGCATAGGGGATAGAGTAGACAAACTGTTACAAAAGAATTGAGACTGGTACTAATTATTCTCTGTTTATTTTAAACATACAGATACCCTTTTGTGGGGCTATACATTTTTTTTTTATTTTTTAATATGGATTTTTCTAGTTTGGGTAGCGAGGTATATAGTGGAAAGAGTGGACACTGTTCCAAAAGAATTGAGGCTGGTACTAATTTACTGTACTAATTATTCTCTGTTTATTTTAAGGCAAACAGATACTCTAATGTGTGGATGTACAATTTTAAAAAAAATATGGATTAATCTAATTTGGGCAGCTAGGTGGCCTAGTGGATAGTGTACCGGAAGAGTACAGATTCATCTTTCTGAGTTCAAATCTGAGCTCAGGTACTAGCTGTGGGACTCTGGGTAAGTCACTTACCTCTGTTTACCTCATCTGTAAAATGAGCAGGAGATCTCAAATCACTTCACGTTCTTTACCAAGAAAATTCCAAATTGGGTCATGAAAAGACAGATATGATGGAAATGACTTACCAGCAACAAAGTTTATGTTTTCTTTTTCTCTCCAAGTCCATGCTGAAGAGTAATGACAGTTTATTTTCTCATCAAACATTTTATGGAACGGTGCTCACAGAAGCTCCCATTCAGAATATAGAGTTTCCTTTTTGGATGATTTTGGAGGAAAAATTAATTTCAAGTAACATAAATAGTAAGGAAAAGTTACAGATATGATTTCAAGATTAAGATTTGACTTCCAATAAATGAAAAAGAACATGAAAGTATATCATATTAAAAATGTAACCTTTTAACTGATCCTCATTTCTCCTGGAGGACAATCCAAAGGGAGGGAAGGGAATAAACATCTATTGAACACCAACTATGTACCAGACTAAATGCTAATTGCTTTACAAAAATTACTTCATGTGATGTAGACTGAGTAATACTTCATAAGTTACCTTTGCTTCATAAAGTTCTCAGAATTTGTTATTTTCCTTAGAAAAGAAGATATGAATAGATAGGTGGCAAAGTGATTGGGAACTGGTCTGAGAGTTAAATTAAAATCTAGCCTCAAACAATTACTAAGTAATTACCTTGGACAAGTCACTTACCCTAATTGCCCCCCCCATTAAAATAAGATATAAAGAAAAAAATTGTTAGTCTTGTTGAGTTTATTCTCCAAAAGTGTATGTGTATGTCTTTTTACAAGGCGAATGCGGTTAAGTGATTTGCCCAAGGCCACACAGCTAGGTAATTATTAAGTGTCTGAGGCTGGATTTGAACTCAGATACCCCTGACTCCAGGGCTGGTGCTTTATCCACTGTACCACCTAGCCGCCCCATATGCGTATTTTTATATTTGAAAGTATTTTCACAGAAGTGTAGAAGTAAGGACCTTGGTGTCCATTTAGATCACCCATTAACTGAAATTATAATATGCTAGCTTTTGTTGAAGACCTTGGATGAGGGGATATCCCTTAATTCCTGATGAAGTCTGATCCACTTTTAGACTCTCCTAACTGTTAGGAAATTTTCTATAACATTGAGGATATATTTGTCTTTTTGCATTTTTCATTCATTGTTCCTGGTTCTTTTTCCTGAGTTCAAATAGGATAAATTTAATAGTCCTACAGACTTGAAGACAGTTTTCTTGCCCCTTTAAACCTTTTCTTCTCTAGGCTAAAGATCCCTAATTCCTTCAGTCAGTCTTCATATTTCATGGACTCAGCTCTTCATTGCTTTCCTCTGAATTCTCTGTACCTCATAAATGTCATTTAAACTATGACATCTGGGACTGAACAGAATAGTCATGTATAGAGTACAGAGTATTGATTATCTCCTTATTACAGGAAACTATGGCTCTCTTAGTTCGGTCTAAGAGTACATTTACTTTTTGGACTACCACTTCACATTGATAGATTATGATGAGTTTGTGGTCCACTGAAATTCTTGGATCCTTTTTCTGACAAATAATTTAACCATATCTCTCCAATCTTGTCCTTGTGAACCTGATTTTTTTTTCAATCTAAGTGTAAAACTTTAAATTGTTCTCTATTGAATTCAATTTATTAGAGTCATCCCATTGCTCTGTCCTGTTGAGGTCCTTTTAGAGACTGTCATTCAGTGTGGTATCTCCCCCCTTCCAATTTTGTCATTTGTACTTGGACCAATATATCCTCTATGTCTTTATCCAAATCATTCAGTTGATCTAAATAAAGTTGAACGCATCTATATCATAAGTAATCACAGTTTGTGGTAAGTTTGTTGTCGAATTGAATTGGATACTGAAACGTTAACAAATTGAATTGGATACTGTAACCTCCAACATAATTTCAGGATAATTTAGCTTGGAGAGCAAGAATTTAGATAAACACTGAATTACCTTTCTATTTCCTACCAAATTCAAGTCTCTAGAATGAAAGATCAGACCGTAAGAAGTGTTCTTGCTAGAAACACTCCTTAGATAATGACCTCTTCTCAGAAGTCCCTCCCATAATCAATCTTTGCATTATATGCCTCACAAAGTTTTGATAATCAGAACAGAAATCCCAAAATTGTGTTAATTTTCAATGAAACTAAGTTTAGGAAGTATTTGAAATTTTTATCAATTATAATATCTAGAATTTTTCTGGTAATTCTGTGACTTATAGATTTTGAACAAGAAGGGAAGGATTTTTAAGATCATCTCATGTCTAAATGAAAAAACTTAAGTCTAGAGACGATAAGTGACTTTTTCCAGTTCATCCAGATAGTAGATGACAGAGCTTGAATTTGAACCCAGGTCCCCTAACTCTAAAATTCTTTATTTTAAAAAAAGTTTATTTTTTTTTACATCACTATAGTTTTCCCCTCCTCCTTCTCTTCCTTCCAGAGAGGGAACAATTACTTTTAAAGACAAAAAGGTTAAAAAGTCAACATAACTTAACACCATCCAATACTCCTTTAACTGTGCCATGTTGTCAGTAATGGAACTATAGAATCTTGGTGCAAGTAACCCCAAATTTCAAGTAGTAAGGGCTTATTATCCAAGATAATTTATGTTTGAGTTCTTCAAGACATGACCAAAGATTTTTATTTCCTTCTTTGTTAAAAGAGATTTCATTTCTGTAACATGTGTCCTAGAAAAAGACCTCAAAGCTAAATTAGTTGGTAGACTAAAATATTTTTTGATTCATAGCACTGCCAGATATTGTTTTATACAGTTGGAAAGAGAAAAATTAATTTGGAATTCAGTTTGAACCTGGCTTGAATCTTGGTGTAGCCATCAAATAACTGCGTGATCTTGGCCAAAAAAAGACCTGTTTTCTGGGCACAAGTTTCAAAATGAGGAACTGGAAGCCTTTGAGGTCTCTCAAAATCTGTGGTTCGCTCTTTTCTACACTTTCTGAAGAAGCTAATGGGAGTGGCACAAGACTAAGATGCAGCAGTATCTTTTATTTCATGTGCAATCCTGGCCAAATTATTCATTGTGAAATGACCAGCTTCTTTTTAATTAATTAGTTAAGCTGGTCCTTTGAAAGTAAACATAGTCTCTTTTCTTGGCCAGCATTTGAAAGTTTTCCAGCTGGTAGAAACCTGCCAAGAGATTGTGCTCAGCTGACCTAGCCTTTGAGAATCCAGAGTCACCTGAATGGGAGAAGGAAATAATAACTACTTTTGTATTTATGTCAAGAAATGGAGTCATGAAGAATCAGACAGAACTAAAGAATGATTGAAAACAAGAATACGCAAAAAATGATTAGTAAGCATATGTTATGTGCCAGGCTCTGGATTAAACATTGGTGATACAGAGAAAGGCAAAAAAACAGTCCCTACCCCTAAGGAGTATAGGGGTAGACAACATGCAAACAATTATGTACAAACAAATTCTATACAAGATAAACTGTAGATCATCTCATGTGCCAGCGTTAAGGGGCACTAGGAAAGACTTCTTGAACATGGTAGGATTTTGGCTGAATTATGGAGGAAGCCATGGAAGTTAGGGGGTTAGATGGGAAAGGAGAGCATTCTAGGCTTGGAGGACATTGATGAAAATTTATAGAATGAAGTGATGAAAAGTCTTATAGGAGGGATGGTGAAGAAGCCAATTTCCATATTGTGGAGGATATAGAAACAAGTCAAGTATAAGAAAATGGAAAAGGAAAGAAGAGGCTGGGTTAGGAAAGGTATCAAAAACCAAACAGGATTTTGTATTTGGCCTGGAGGTAATAGGAGGCCACTGGAGATTATTGAATAAGGATGTGACTTGGTCAAACCAGAACTTAGAAAGATTACATTGGTAGCTGAATAGAAGATGGACTGGAGTGAGGAGAGATTTGAGGAAGGAAGATGAATCAGAAGGCTTTTGCAAGGGTCCAGACATGGGACCAGTGGAGTTTTTCTCATGTCCAGTTGTCCCTCACATTAGAGTTATTGCAACTCATTTCTTTTCTTCATACTTGAATATGGCAAATTATCACACTGACATTAGATTCTGCATCTAATGTTTGTTATAATAGCTGCTACCAACACCATGACCCTGCCTGGAAGGCCTTCAGGATGTGAATATGTTCCTTGCCATATTAAATATATTATCTAAATCTGAATATTTAAAATATGATATTATTTAAAATCAGGATTACTGGAATGTATCAAGGCTCAAGACTAAACTTTACTGTCAGATATATGGCACCAAATTCATACCTCAACCCTTGTTTTGTAAGCTGTTAATGACCCTCACTGAGACAGAAAGCCTTGGCACATGAAATTGTGTCTGCTGAACTTGACACCTTGTTTTGAAATGTAAGACTTGTGAAATGTAAATATATTCATTTTTATTGTTACTTGTCCTAGCACCAGGAAAAAAAACTAATATACCTCAAAAGTTTAAGGCCTCTTAAAATGTGCCAAAAGGAAAAGATAATTTTTTCCTTATGTATTTTAGTGTAGATTCATAAGATGTTTGTGTTGGCCTTGACACATTTTTAAGGAAAATACCTTTGTCTTTGGTGCTCCTACTTCAGTCTTTGACTGGAAGGAACAGTGGAAATTGAAGGACACAGTCAAATTCATTGTAACGGAACATAAGCTCCCCAGCCCCTACAGTGATATTGGCACATAGGAGGCACTTAGTAAATGCGTGTGAATTGATTGATCGATTGCTTTGTATATCTATTAAGTACAAATTATGGTAATGGATAAAATGGAAAGATTCTGTAGAAAATTGGAATCTACATAGGGGGGACAAAACTGAGATAATCTAACAATAATTGCAAAACACAAACAACTAGTATAAAATTCTCCAATAAAATGACACGTATAAGAGTGATATTTGTAAATTGCTGTATAAGAGTTCATAAATTCATAGCACAAGAGACATTTTCATAAAGTTGAATCATGAAAAAAGTTCTGAATATTCTTTCAAAAATTAATTTTATAAACATATATTCTATATTCTTTCCCATAGCCCCCTTAATTGAACAATTATAACAAAACTTTCAAAATATCTAATTATGCATATTCTAGCAAGATAAATTTCCTTACCAACCATATCCAAAATCTTTATGTTTCTTTCTGCATCTTACATCTTTGAAAGGAGGTGAGTGACATGTTTCAGCTTTAATTTTCTGAACTCATGGTTTATCATTGCTTTGACCAGTTCCAAAATCTGCCATAGTTGTTTTTCTTTATAATGTTTTTGTCATATAAATTGTTTTGCTCACTTTACTCTTTATCAGTTTGTAGAAGTCTTTCTATTTTTCTCTGAAACTGATATATATTTCTCATGTCACAATAATGTTTTAATTATAGTTATAATTTGTTTAATTATTCCCCAGGAGATGGGTATTTCTTTCAGTTAGAGACAACTACAAAAAGAACTGTTATAAATATAAATGGATAAATATGTTTGTACCCATACCCTTTTTCTCTTTCACAGTTCTCTTTGGGGAATAGATACGTCCTAGTAGTGTGTTTCTTGTGACCTACATATGCTCATAACTCATAACTATCTTAGTAGCTACTTATCTGAGATACAATTTAATTCTGCCCCCTACAAAAAACATATAATCACATAGTGATTTGACCACAGCTAGAACTCAGGTATACTGATTTACAATAGAATGTTTTTTGAAATGAAGTAAAAAATATGAGAGAAGTAGTGTATAAAAGTTATTGGAAAGAAAAATTTAGATGTCCTCAATAAAAAATAGCAAATTATTTCAATTTCTTCAGTATTGTGCTTAAATTTTTTTTGAAAAAAGGTCATTTGAGGAGCCACATAGAAGATTATTTGGATCAGAGAGAAATTGAGTGAGAGAATTCAGTGGTGAGGCTTCTGAGGGCATGAATCTGTGAGGAATGAATGTGATGTCTATGGAAAATATAGTAGAAGGGGAGAATATGATCATTAGGGGAGCAATCTCAAATTGCAAGTTAAAGACAATAGCTGAAATTGTAAAGTTATAATTCTGTAATCTAAAGTTGTCTTTGGTAATGGAAAAATTGGGAAGGGTTGCTTTCTTCAGGGAGGTGAAATAATTCTGTTTTTTAATTGTTTTTTTTAGATAACTAGCTAATTGTATTTAAATGTAAATGAAATTAAAGATAGGGAATCCTGAGCATTCTCTACATAATTTGGACTTTTCCAATTTCAGTAAGGAATAGAAAATAAAGCAATCTAGTTAACAATTGTCCCAGCTCTTCTATATCCACCCTGTATTATTCTATTTTTGACAAAATTTTACTTGGAATACTAAATGTCTCTATATTTTCCTAGGTCAAATATTTGGCATCAGTTCTGCTTCTGGCATTGGCTTTTCAAAATACAGCCAGTCAACAGAAGATGATTTCTTGAACTAAATGACATACTAGTAGCATGTATTTAATTTTAAAAAATGAGTTACCCGAGACTTTTGCCCCATTGTGATAGACCAATTTGAGACTTTCCTTCTTTGTAAAGTTATAAGATGACTTTGATCTCTGAATTTCCTTCCACTGTTCTAGGATCAATAATAATAATAATAGTAATAGTAATTAATATTTATATAATTCTTTAAGTTTGAGATAACAGTTTATAAATATTATCTATTTGATAATTTAAATTTAAATATTTGATCCTCACACCAACCTTGGGAGGTAGGTGTGATTCTTATGTCTATTTTACATATGAAGGAAATGAAGCTTAGAGGTTAAGGTAAATTTGCTAATGTCATATAGCTACTAAGTGTTTGAGGCACATTTGGACACATCTTCCTGACTCCAGCGATAACAATCTATCTAATAGACTACCTCTCTGCTCCAAGATGACTGTGGTGAGTTAGAGAGTCTTATTTGTAAAAACCTCTTTACTTTGACATAAAGTAATCATGTCATTATGAGAACCATTTGGAAATTTGAACTTTCTTTAATGTTCTGGAAAGTGGGAAATTAACCACTTTCCTAACCTTTAAATGACTAACTGAATTTTCTGCAACCTTTCCAGATGAGGAAGGAAAATTAAATACCATAGACAAAGTTGACTTGAGGATAGGCTAGAGAAATTGTGCTACACCCTTAACCATATTCTTTGTTAGGGGAAAAAAAAACAAAATAAAACTTCAGTAATGACTTGTGTTCCTTTATTTCAACTTGGCCCAAGTCTAAAGGGGGAAGAGCAAGCTTCTTGGAAGCTTACTACAGGACTTTTGTCTCTTGTACTGTTCCTACAAGCTGACAGTTGTTAAACTTGACTTTAAAGATTGTCATTAAATTCTGACTACTTAATCCATTTAAAATTAGTTTTATTAAGGGTAGAAAAATATAATTAAAGCTGGACTTCAGAAAATAAATCTCTTTCAGAAAGGCTAAGTAATAATTAGTACTATAACAATGATGATCACTCTGATGCCTGCCTACTACCAGCCAAATTGACTTCTCACAAAAGAGACTTTATTGTAGAATTGCCAGAAAGCAAATGTTTGCAATGATCTCTATCAATTATAGCTTACTAACTTGGAATACATGGTAGGATGACCAGTTTGAATTGCATAGTTTTTGAAAAGAAATACAATATTAATCCATAGAGCAACTTGAACAAAATGTTAACGAGATATTTGCAAAGCTGGTGAAGTAGCTCACATTAGCACAAGATTTTAATGAATAGATAAAACTCATAATTAATAGAACTTTATTTTCTTTTTTTCTATTTTGTTTTATTTCCTCATTTTTTTTATTTGCAGGTCATCATTTTCTCCTCTCCCTTTCATTCATAATCTTCCCTCTTCATAGAAAAAATAAGAAAAACAAAAGTCATTTTAAACATGGATAGTCATGCAAAACAAATTAGTGAATTGTCTATGTCCAAAAAAAGTCTCAGTCTGTATTCTGAATCTATCATTTTTTTTTCAGAAAGGTGTACAATATGTTTCACTATGAGTCTTTTGGTATTGTAGCTGATCATTGAATTGATCAAAGACCAAGTCTTTCATCTGTTCATATTTAAAATATTGTTTATTAGCTAATTATTTTCCTATTTCTTCTCAATTCCCTTAGGATGAGTTCATACAAGTCATCACATCAATCATTCCCTTCAATTTTTTTTTCATTTTTTAAGGCAATCAGGGTTAAGAGACTTTCCCAGGGTCACACAGTTAATATGTGCCTGAGATTGCATTTAGAATCCTAATTCCAGAGTTGGTGCTCTATTCACTGAGTCATTTAATTCCATCCGCTCATTCTTCATCTTTCATCATTTTTAAAGTATCCATCACTTTTGTATATCATAACTTGTTTAGTCATTCTCTAGTTGATGAAATCCCCTTATTTGTAATTGTCATCATTAAAAGAACCACTATAAATATTTTTGTATATATGAGTCATTTTTCTTTTCTCTGATCTTTTTTGAGGGAGAAGCATCATTAGATCAGTAGGCTATGACCCAGTTGTTAGTAGTTTTGTGGGTATTATTGCCCTCCAGAATGTCAGGACCAGTTCACAGCTTTACCAACAGTGTATCTGTTTTTCTTGTTTATCTCTAGCATCAATAGTTTTCCTTTTTTATTTTTCCAGGTTTTTGCAAGGCACTGGGGTTAAGTGGCTCGCCCAAGGCCACACAGCTAGGTAATTATTAAGTGTCTGAGGTTGGATTTGAACTCATGTACTTCTGACTCCAGGGCTGGTGCTCTATCTACTGCGCCACCTAGGTGCTCCTAGGTTTTCCTTTTTAAAATCAATTTTGACAATCTGATGGGTGTGAAGTAGAACATCAGATTTATTTTAAGTTATATTTCTCTAATTATTAGTGCATTAGAGAATCTTTTTACATGCCTCTTGATAGCTTTTTCTGAAAACTGTGTTCATATCCTTTAACAGTATGTCAAATCAGAGATAAGTCTTATTCTCATAAATTTTAATCAGTTTCTATATATCTTAGAAATGAGATCTTTATTAGAGAACCTTACAGAACCTTATTTACTTCCTTTCTAATTTTAGTTGCATTGGTTTTGTTTGTATAAATTTTTAATTTTATATAATTAAAATTCTGCATTTTACTTTCTGTAATCCTTATCTCTGATACTATACTCCTATTTTTCATATTATCCTTTCTGTCTAAATTATTTCCCCATTTAGGGTTTGTTTTATATTTTATAAGATAGTGGTTTGTACTTATTTTCTGTCAGATTGCTTTCCATTTTTCCCCACAGTTTTTGTCGAGTAGTGAGTTCTTGCTCCAGTACTGGAACCTTTGAGTTTATCAAATATGAGGCCACAGTATTCATTTATTTCCATATACCTAACCTGTTCCATTGATATCCTGAAAAAAAGAGGAGTACAGAATCAAATAAGAGGATTACAGAAACTAAAAATTAAAAATGTATGCAACCAAAACCAATGCTTTTTAGTATTTTTAGAATGAATGTATCTTGTCAAAGGCTTTTTCTGGAGGGTCAGCTAGGTGACACAGTAGGTAGAACACCAGCCCTGGAGTCAGGAGGTCCTGGGTTTAAATCCGCCTTCAGACACTTAATACTTACTTAGCTTAGTGTGACCTTGGGCAAGTCACTTAACCCTGTTGCCTTCTAAAAACCAAAAAATTTCTATAATCTTTTAATATAATCATATGGCTTTTGTCCTTCTTGTTCTTTATATGGTCATTTGCATTTATAGTTTTCCTAATTTTTAACCACCTCACTATCATAGTTTTAATGTCTAATTTTCCCTGAAATCCATTTACCTTTTCCTTTAGCAATTTAGTTGTGATGTCATTTGGTGCATTCAAGCTAAATATTGCTATTAATTCAGTTTAGTAAGATAGAATTTTCTGTTTATCTCTTTTGATTAATACTACTTTTACTGTTGTTTTGTCTGAGGTAATACTTACTACTCCTAACCTTTTCTTCATTTGAAGTATAATATATTCTGTTCCATCCTTTTGCTTTAATTCTTTATGATTCTTATAGAAAACATAGTGGGACAGCTAGATAATGCAGTGAATAGAGCACTGACCCTGAAGTTAAGAGGACCTGAGTTCAAATTGGACTATAGACACGTAACTAACTTGATGACACTGGGCAATAACCCCAATTGTCATCCACAATGTCCCCCCAAAAAGAAAAATAATGTAAACAATATAATGTTGGAATCTGGTTGCTAAGGGATTCTAATATCCTGTTTTTTATGGGTGAGTTAATCCCACAACTTGCATTTAGAGCTGCAAAGTTACTCATTGCAGTTTCCTTACATCCCATTCTTTTATACTTTTGCTTTTCTTTCTTTCCTTGACTTTTTTTAAGAATTGATTTTTTTTGCTTCAGAAATACTTCTCTTAATTCTCCCTTTCTCTTATAAACCTCTTTGTTTTATTCCATTTCTCTTCTATTTAAAAATTCTGTCCTGATTATTTCATCAGGAATGTTAGAAAGCTCTCATATTATTTAAAAATGTTTTCCCCTCTGTAGAATTATATTCACTTTTGCTTATTAAATTTTTGACTACAAATCTATATTGTTTGCTTTCTGGAATATGTTATTCCAAGCTGTCTGATTCTTAAAGTAGTAGTGCCTAAATCTTGTGCAATCCTGACTGTTGCTCCTTGGTAGTTAATTTTTTTTTTCTTTCTGGATTCTTATAATGTAATTTCTGAATTTTGAGTGTAGTATTCCTGGAATTAAGTGGGGAGAGAGGTCGATTTTTTTTAATTTCCTCTTTTATCTCCAGTTATAAGAGATATGGCCAGTTTTCTTTCATGATTGAAATATGATGTTGAGACATATTTTTGGTCATCACTTTCAGGTAGTCAAATGATTTTTAATTTCTTCATCAATGTGTTTTCCAGGTTAGCTGTTTTTGCTATGAGATACTTTACTTTTTTCTTTTCTTTTTTCAGCCTTTTGGTTTTGTCTTAATATTTCTTTATATATAATGGAATCATTTATTTCTATTTGATCAATTGTAATATTTAGGAGTTTTTTCCCTTGGAGGAGGTTTTTGTACACCATATCAAAATGTTAATTTTCTTTACATATGTTTCTTTCATAGTTTACATTTTTTTCTATTTTCTCCCAGTGTTCTCATTTCTTTTATAAAATAACAAAATACAACCTTTTCTCCTCTTAAAAAAAACACTCTTGCTGTACTTCTTCTAGCAATTCTCAGATTTATGCTTAACTTGTGTTTTTCTTTTAGGCTTTGAGTATGGATAGATGTTTTGAAGTCATTATTTTCTTCTGAGTTTGTTATCTTGAACATCTTTGTCTTCAGGAGTGTGTTATTAAATATTTAACAACTAACTTCCTGGAAAAATTGACACAACACACTTAAGTTTATGCTACATTAATGACATTTTCCCATCTCTTTCTTAAGTCTAGACTATAAATAAAAACAATTCCTGATTTGAAGTGTTTGCCAACGTCTGAGATGAAAATGTTCACACTAGAAATTCCACAATCAGTTATGAGTTGCCTATCAACATAATCACTACTATTTGTGGAAATCTTTCCTTGCTAATTTTTTGTCCTAAATCCTAACATTTGAATCTTCATTAGACTTGACTCTGCACATTCCTGGTAGGAAATGTCTGAACCAGGTTATTTTGTCTTGAGTCCTTCTAGGACTTTCTTGGGAGCTGGGAGTGTGGGGGGGTTGGGTATTGAGCTTTGCATTATTCCATGACTTCAGGTGCAGGCTAGGACCTGCAAGTTTATATTGCTCCCAAAATATTAAGATTTGTGGCAAAATCTTCTTACACCTTTTCTATGCTCTTTTTTCTTTTTTTTTTAAATTTATTTCTATTAAAGATATTATTTGAGTTTTACAATTTCCCCCCAATCTTGCTTCCCTCCCCCCTCCCCCCACAGAAAGCCCTCTGTCAGTCTTTACTTTGTTTCCATGTTGTACCTTGATCCAAATTGGGTGTGATGAGAGAGAAATCATGTCCTTAAAGAGAAGAGAAGTCTAACAGGTAACAAGATCAGCAATAAGATATCTGTTTTTTTCTAAATTAAAGGGAATAGTCCTTTCACTTTGTTCAAACTCCACAGCTCCTTATCTGGATACAGATGGCACTCTCCTTTGCAGACAGCCCAAAGTTGTTCCCGATTGTCGCACTGATGGAATGAGCAAGTCCTTCAAGATTGAACATCACTCCCATGTTGCTGTTAGGGTGTACAGTGTTTTTCTGGTTCTGCTCATCTCACTCAGCATCAGTTAATGCAAATCCCTCCAGGCTTCCCTGAAATCCTCTCCCTCCTGGTTTCTAAAAGAACAATAGTGTTCTATGGAATACACATACCACAGTTTGCTAAGCTATTCCCCAATTGAAGGACATTTACTTGATTTCCAATTCTTTGCCACTACAAACAGGGCTGCTATAAATATTTTTGTACAAGTAATGTTTTTACCCTTTTTCCTCATCTCTTCAGGGTATAGACCCAGTAGTGGTATTGCTGGGTCAAAGGGTATGCACATTTTTGTTGTCCTTTGGGCATAGTTCCAAATAGCTCTCCAGAAGGGTTGGATGAGTTCACAGCTCCACCAACAGTGTAATAGTGTCCCAGATTTCCCATATCCCTTCCAACAATGATCATTATCCTTCCTGGTCATACTGGCCAATCTGAGAGGTGTGAGGTGGTACCTCAAGGAAGCTTTAATTTGCATTTCTCTAATAATTAATGATTTAGAGCATTTTTTCATATGGCTATGGATTATTTTGATCTCCTCATCTGTAAATTCCCTTTGCATATCCTTTGACCATTTGTCAATTGGGGAATGGATTTTTGTTTTAAAAATATGACTCAGTTCTCTGTATATTTTAGAAATGAGTCCTTTGTCAGAATCATTAGTTGTAAAGATTGTTTCCCAATTTACTACATTTCTTTTGATCTTGGTTACATTGGTTTTATCTGTGCAAAAGCTTTTTAATTTAATGTAATCGAAATCATCTAATTGTTTTTTGGTGATGTTCTCCAACTCTTCCTTAGTCATAAACTGTTCCCCTTTCCATAGAAGTGACAGGTAGACTAGACCTTGATCTTCTAATTTGCTTATAGTATTGTTTTTTTTATGTTTATGTCCTGTAACCATTTGGATCTTATCTTGGTAAAGGGTGTGAGGTGTTGGTCTAATCTAAGTTTCTTCCATACTAACCCAATTATCCCAACAATTTTTATCAAAGAGGGAGTTTTTATCCCAAAGACTGGACTCTTTGGGTTTATCAAACAGCAGATTACTATAATCCTCTCCTGCTTTTACACCTAGTCTATTCCACTGGTATACCACTCTATTTCTTAGCCAATACCAAACAGTTTTGATGACTGATGCTTTATAATATAATTTTAGATCGGGTAGAGCTAAGCCACCTTCTTTTGCACTTTTTTTCATTAAGCTCCTGGCAATTCTTGACTTTTTATTTCTCTATATGAATTTACTTACAATTTTTTCTAACTTGTTAAAGTAATTTTTTGGGATTTTGATTGGTAGGGCACTAAACAGATAGTTTAGTTTTGGTAGAATTGTCATTTTTATTATATTAGCTCTACCTATCCATGAGCAGTTGATATTTGCCCAGTTATTTAAATTTAATTTAATTTGTATGAGAAGTGTTTTATAATTGTTTTCAAAAAGATTCTGATTCTGTCTTGGCAAATAGACTCCCAAATATTTTATATTGTCTGAGGTTACTTTGAATGGGATTTCTCTTTCTAGCTCTTCCTGCTGTTTCTTGCTAGACATATATAGAAAAGTTGAGGATTTATGAGGGTTTATTTTATAACCTGCAACTTTCCTAAAATTGCTACTTGTTTCCAGTAGTTTTTTAGATGATTTCTTGGGATTCTCTAGGTAGACCATCATGTCATCTGCAAAGAGTGAGAGTTTTGTCTCTTCCTTCCCAATTCTAATTCCTTCAATTTCTTTTTCTTCTCTAATTGCTGATGCTAACATTTCTAATACAGTATTGAATAGTAGTGGTGATAATGGGCACCCTTGTTTCACCCCTGATCTTATTGGGAATGCGTCTAGCCTCTCCCCATTGAATATAATGCTTGTTGATGGTTTCCAGATAGATATTGCTAATTATTTTAAGGAACAGCCCATTTATTCCTACACTCTCTATTGTTTTTAATAGGAATGGATGCTGTATTTTGTCAAAAGCTTTTTCAGCATCTATTGATATGATCATATGATTTCTGATAGGTTTGCTGTTGATATAATTGAGTATACTAACAGTTTTCCTAATATTGAACCAACCCTGCATTCCTGGAATAAATCCTATTGGATCATAATGTATTATCCTAGTGATGACTTCTTTTCTATGCTCTTTAAATTCTATTCTGGGTTTGTATTTGAGCAACATACCTGTAGGTTTTTCTCTGGTTGGAAGTTCTTCTAATTTGTTCCTGCACTAATTCACTATTAGCCAGCTGGAAAGGTCTGAGGATTTACAGTGATAGAACTTTAGGCTTCTCTTTGGTCAGAAATTTTAACTTAACTTGGTTATTCCAGACTTCAGAATGAGTTGGAGGTTAAACCTTACTCCCCTCTTGTTTTTCTATCAGTTACATGCAACTATGATTTGTTTCTGAACTTTTTCCTAGTTCAGCACATAGTCTAGGTCTCATGACCACTTTTTACCCTAGAGTACTACTTTTAGGCACCCATCCCCTTCTAAGTAAACCTTGCTTCTGTGACTAAGTGGCACAGCTGCCGATTAGCACCTGCTCCTGTAGCTTGTACAAGTTTGAGAACATTCAGGCAATTTTCTTGCCCTGGTCCTCATTTAATTCCTGGTCACTTAAAATCTCTGTGCAATGTGCTCTTTGCCAAACCCATTGCCAATGTGTGTAATTTACCTTTCTGTTGAATTCTTTTGACCAACCTAGACAGGGAAAAAGAATGTTTTTTTTCCCTTGACTTTCTCAATCTTTTGTATTTTCTAAAAATACTGGGGATTGTGATGGAGGAGTTGGACTATAATTCCTCCTGCTATCTACTATCTTGCTTCTCATTTAACATATAGAGGATAATTTGCTTTTAGAATCTTTTAAAAATATTTTCTATAGAAGGTTAAGCTCAATATGATCTTGGTTATGCTGTTTTGTTTAGCAAATATTGTCTTCATTGGTAATATACTATATATTTATATATTTAAAATATATATAATATATATATAATATATATAATATATATATAATATATATTATATATATTATATATATAATATATATATATATACCTAATTAGTGAAGATGGATTTGATGCCAATAGTCTGGATATCAACATTTCCTGGAATTTCTCTTTCTTTAGATTTCAGTGTATATAGAAATTTAAGGAAAAAAACACTTAGGTGACTATGTAAAAACACTTTCCCAAGAGACGAAGCAGTTTAGAAAACTGGGAAGAACATTGGCTTAAAAGACCTGGGTTCAAAATCCAGATCAGAAACTATTTCTGGTAGTCTCAGTTTCCTCACTTGTTAAACATGGAAAGAAGGATGGTTAGTCTAGATGAGTTCCGAGGTCCCTTCCAGTTCTAAATCAATAATAAATAAGGGGGTATATTTATTAGATTACCCTATCCCTTCCCTGCCCCAGTTCTTTTTTTAAAATTTTTTTATTTATTAAAGGCAATGGGGATGGGGCAGCTAGGTGGTGTAGTGGGTAGAGTACTGGCCCAGAAGTCAGGAGTACCTGAGTTCAAATCCAGTCTCAGACACATAATAATCACCTAGCTGTATGGCCTTGGACAAGCCACCTAACCCCATTTGCCTTGCAAAAAAAAATTCTAAAGGCAATGGGGTTAAGTGACTTGCCCAAGGTCACACTGCTAGGAAATTATTAAGTGTCTGAGGTCAGATTTGAACTCAGGTACTCCTGACTCCAAGACCAGTGCTCTATCTACTGTTCCATCCAACTGCCCCCCTGCCCCAGTTCTTGACTTCCTACCTGGTTTCTGACCCTCAAATAAAACTACTTGGAACTTAAGAGGGTTTCTGGTTCAACCGGCTCCATTCTTTCGCTTTACATATTTAAAAAATGAGTTCTAAAACAGGTTAAATTATTTGCCTGAAGTCAAACAGATAGTAAGAGTAAGAAGTAGAATTTGATTCCATTTCCTCTGATTTTAAATCTGGTGCAAGTTGTATTTCATCAGACTGAAATACAGAAGAATAAGTTAGGGTATAATTGAAGTTTGCTTAAATCCAATTCATTTATTGAGTGCTTAATTCTGGGTAAGGCAAATAAGTGCTGGAAAAAGTCTCTGACCTTAAGAAGCCTATATTCTTGACAGGGTGTTGGAATGGGGTGGGGAGAGAAAATAAAAAGTATATGTGAAATAATGCAAAGTACTTTCAAGAAGAAGAGTACTATTACTAATATTTAATGACAATCTTTTCTTTTTCTCTCCCTAGTATCAAGAGGAGAATAGACCCTGATGTTCCAAAACAGGGGCTATAGAAATTGATAGAACATACCAAGCAGGAAGTAGATGGTTTATTTCCCCTGTTTGACAATTAAATTCCTTTCATGTTCATGGGTTTGTGAAAATAAGAACTTTTTCCTCATAGCATCTATATCATATTTTTTCATTGTTTTTCTTTCTTCGCTAGTTTTTTTTTATTTTTCTGTGTGGGAAACTGGATTGCAGAATAAAGAAAAAAACCCACAACCTTTTAGGAAAGGTTTAGTGAATGATGCCTATTGTAGAAGGATATTTTTTTTTTGCTTTAAAATATCACACCACATTAATACAGAAGTATTCTTGACAATACTTCTCTATTATTTCAGGAATCTTTACAAAGTTTCAAATATTTTATTGGCCCATATCATTTAAATCCTCTTGTTCTCTCTTCACACCAAAGCAGTGCTCAGTTCTTGTTTCTCTCTTTTTTCCTGAGGCAGCTTTGGTAACAGTGTCACCTTTTGTCTTATATTGTCTAGAATCAAATAATTTTCTTAAGGTAATAAACAGTAAGGTTTATTTCTGTTTGTAGAGTACAGCTGTTACAGATGGCATTGATAATATGGGGGGAGGGCCTTGGCAAGTGGGATTGACTCGAGAAAGAAAGGAGACTTTAAGTGACACAAATAAAAATAAACATGCATTATGAAAATGGCAAACAAAAAATTCCATGGGGAATACATTTCATGTAGGAATAAAGCTGAAAAATTAGCTTAAAACCAAGAGTGGAAAGAGACTTGATTTAGAAACCTTCATACTGCAAATATGTGCAAAATGGTGAAATATGTCTTTTTTATTAGAGAAGCTTGAAAGATCATTTAGTTCATCCCTTTCACTTTACATTTAGTTCACCTCAAACTATTAGGGATCTTGTTTCTAAAAACAAGAGTTTAAAAACAAAAGTTTCCTTCTCAATAAACAATTCTCTCATTTCAAGGGGCTCACATAACAAATCTAGAAATTTCATACCACAGTTCACGCCCAATCTCTTATCTCTTGGCTAGACAGAGGAAATTAGGAGGGCAGCCAAACTGTATAATCTTTGAAAAGGATGAATTCAAAAGATCAAATGAAAAATAATTTGCTATTATTTTCAATGTAAAGAAAACATGGTATGCAGAATATCATGATGCATTTTTGAATCTGAGAGACTAGAATTCAAATGATTCTTAATTCTGTGTTCCTGAATGAGTCAATTGACCTCGTTGTGGTTCTCATGACTCTCTCTAGGACTTATCTATTAATTCTAGGACTTGATGGTTCAAGTTTGTGGAGGGAGTCCTTTTCAGATATTCCCTATATTACAGAACCTTAGTCAGCTAGGTAGCACAATGGATAGAGTGGTAGATAGCATGCCAAACCTGGAATCAGGAAGACTCCTCTCTGTGAGTTCAAGTCTGGCCTCAGATACTTACTGGTGTATGACTCCAAGTAAGTCATTTAGCCTTCTTTGACTCACTTTCCTCATATCAAAAATGAACTGGAGAAAAAAGTGGCAAACTACTCCAGTATCTTTACCAAGAAAACTCCAAATAGGGGTCACAAAAAGACATAACTAAAATGATTTAATAACAGCTATATCCCTATAAATACCCACACACATTTGGGTATATATTTTTGAGAGACAGAGAAACAGAGAAAGAGAATGAACAAACAAATGGTGCTATTTCTTTGAATGCATAGGCAGTTTTTAACCCAGGCTTTTAACTTTCCCTACATTCCCTAGATTTCGCTAACTTGCCATGATCAGTGACAATATTTGTTTATTTCCAAGAAAATGGCTTCTTCTAAGTGGCAGTAGAAAGCCAGATCTCTTGTCTTCCAATGAAGTGCTCTTTATTCTTTAAGCCATATAACTTAGAAAAGGAACTGGAGATATAAAAATGCAATAGCTCTTTCCAGATGTCTTCAGAAATAAACAAGAGCAATTAGTGTTGTTTGGGGCATTAAAACAACTCCAACTATGAAATAAAAAGTATCTTTCAAAGTGTCCAATGATATTATGTTCAATTATACAGCTTTTGAGTTGAACTTTAATCTAGCTCCTCCTTTTAAGCAACCTTGATCTCTTAATAGAAAAGAATTTGTTTTTCTTGCAGTATTCTTCTATATTCTGATGATAATTTCTGCTATGAAGTGCTCTTTCAATATTCCTTTGAAACTATAAGCTTTCTCAGAAGACAAATGGAATTTTAGGGTTTTCATTTTAAAACTTCTTCACATATTTTTTACCTCTTGTGTTTCCCTGTGTAGGAATTCCAATTACTTTGAGTCCCCAAATAATAATTCTTTAAAGCCTGATGTTCTTAGTAAGAATTTTAGAGGCTGTATCAACTACTGCCATCCAGGAGAAAAAAAAAATTGTTTAAAAAGAGATTTTTTTAGAATTGTGTTTTACTACACAATTTTACCACACACACTAAGACCACAGTGTTCTCCTGCACAGCAAAGCCACTTAATACATATCAAATCAGGACTAGTATGATTTATGCTTTTTCCTAACAGGTGGCAAAAATACATTTGTGTGTGTGTGTATGCTACCCTGAGACAGTTAGCAAAGAAGATGCACCTTCAAAATCTTAGTGAGGAAATTAGATGGAGTTTAAGATTCCTAAAAAAAAGAGTGATAATGAGTATCTGACTTCATTTTATTAAACCTATAAATAAATCTTATCTCCCTCCTCCAAGCTTGAAATGCATTTCCTCCTCACCTCTTCTTAGAATCTTTAATTTTTCTCAAAGCTCAATTCAGATTCCTTTGTTTAACTTAATTTGACCCCTCTAGCTGTTAACAATTTATTTAAATTATGAATCACATCCTATATGTTTACATGTCACAGTAGAATATGACCTTCTTCAGGATTCAAACCTACATCTTGTTTCTTTATGTCCCCAAGTACTTCCATATGTGGTGTTTTGTTCCAAACAAGCAATTTATAAATGCTTGAGTTGAATTCAATTGAGTTAAATATTTTTATTGTTTTTTAATGGGGGGGCTGGGGGAGGAGGAGACTAGAGTTGGCTTTAAGGTCACAAGAAGTACAGAGTTAATATTTTGTTCTTCAGAATGCTCAGGAAACAGGAATTTAATCATCATGAACCAGTGATAGGAATATTTCCATAACATGAATCTGAGGGGTCTAAACATTGTTGTAGTTGTCGAGTGGAGTTTCTTAACCTTTTTTTCTTCCTCTCTTCCTTTTGATGTTTTGCTATTCTCCCTTTAAATATGATTCTCAGTTCAACCTTCATGATCTACTCACCTCTCTGCCTTAACCCTTGGGGTGGGGAATTAGTATTAAGGCATATGTCCTGGTTTGGAGAATTTGTTTCTCCTGAAGTGTCCAAACCCTGATCTTTTATCTCACTGATATGGGTGTTCCTTGAATGCTTAGAAAATATTAGTGTGCATTAATCCAATAGTGGATTTAGAGTATTTTTTAATATAGCTATAGTCTGGTTTTCTTTCCATGAGAACTACTAATTTATCAATAGGAAACTGCTTTAATTATATCTAATTTGAATCAGTTACTTATGTATCTTAGAAATGAAAGAAGTCTATCAGAGAAAATTATTACTGCAAATATTTTTTCTTTATTCATGTCTTGCTGGAGATTAAGGATCAGAGGACTGTCAAACAAGGTTATCTCTGCTACATCTTTAAGATCATGTATGGTTTTGATAAATGCATAAGAGATTCCTCATAAGAATATAGTTTCATAGGTACTATTTATTCTATCAAACTGTTCTTTTTGTTTTATCAAATCTATTTCTTCATATCAAGTGATTTTTTTCTAGTCAATGCTGTGATTAATAATAATTACTAGCATTTATAATAAGGCATTCAAATTTGTAAAATGCTTTCATGTACAGTCATACTTGATAATACAGGGAAGTAAGCCAATGAGATCTTGTTTATATTCTCTGCATCTTTCAAACAATAGTATGAAATAAAAAATGCAATCTACTGAAGAATATTGCTTTAACATGCCTTCCTGTTTCATGTAATACCCATCAAGGATGACCTTTGATATGTGAGTAGCTGATTCTCAGTCATTTTATCTTGATGAAAAATTGGTATCTAGATCAATGATTGTTGTTCTCTGTAGTCTTTATTTTGTATAAATAAGGTCTGTGAGCTTTAACTTCTTTAGGTAACCTTGTCAGTTGGTCTCTTAACATCTCCCAATTGGATAACCTCCAATGTAGATTTAGTCTAATCTCATTACTTTTCCCATCTTTGTTCTCAAAAGTGCCATTTTTACCTTCTCTATAAGCACAACCAGCACTATGGTTTTAGAGTTCCAGTGTGGGGGCTGCCATTTTTTTTATGGTAAAAAACATTTCTTTAAAAAAACTTTAAAAGTATTTTTCATTTATTGTCTATTTGTTACCCTTTTGTTTTTATACTTAATATCTTCAAGATGATTTTGCTTGATGGCATCTCTCATCAAGATGTTTGGGTTTTTTAAAACCTGGTTTTATCTTTCATTGTTTCTTTTTTGTTTTAAGAGGAAACTTTGTGTATAATCTTCAAACATTCTTCTTATTGAAATTTTACAAACTACTCCATACTGTAAACCCTGTGTAGCCTTTGACTATGATAAGAAATATTTTGGAAGGTTCTTTTGATTTCATGATTGCAGATTATTTGCAATCATCACCTACCCTTTCTTTCATCTATATAATTCATTTTTCATATCAATAACTTTAGTCAGGTTGGAGTTGATTATGTTATACATATCTTTTAAAACATTTTCTAGTTTTATACTAATTTTGATCAGGTTTTAGTTATATCCTAGTCATGGATCAGTACTTCGATAAATAATAAAATAATTTTGATAGCCACATTAGTAAAATGAATTGAAGTGGAGGGTACTGAGTAGGAGGAATATTCTTTAGAGGGCATTTTATGTGCTTAAGCTTGATGTAAGAAGGGCCTGAACTTAGGTAATGGAAATAAGAATTGGAAAATAAAAGAGAAAATTCAAAGGAAAAAGCAATATGATTCTAGAGTAAAAGGGTGCAGAAGAATAAAACAAGATTGTTTCCAGATTTTAACCCTTAGTGACAATTTCAGATCTACAAGGAGATATAGAATGGTGAATACTGAGAAAAAAAATACTAGATTTGATGATCAAATAGATAACTTAAATGATAATTGAACCCTCTATTCTTTAAGACTAGAATTTCACTGGGATGGGGTTAATAGGAAAGAAGGGAAATCTTAAATTATATCATATATATATATATATATGTATATATATATATATACATATATATATAGCACATATACCAAAAATTAAAATATAGCCAATAAATTCTGCCTTGCTTGATGTAGATTTCAACATACTTCAGATGTACACTAAGCTTTTTAAAATCTGAAGACATTTTTGCTTTTATATGGTTTTCTTTTAGACATGAAGCCAAAAAAAAAGAAAACAATTTTATTTTTATTCAAAATGAGAATTTGGCACACCAGAGAATGCACACCAGAGGTGTGTCAAACATGTGACTGGCCAGATACATGCAGCTTACAACAGTCCCTAATGAAACCCAATCCAGATTAAAATGTAATTCCTGTCCAGTTTTTAATGTGGTGATGTATATGCAAACACACATAAAAATAAAGCATATGCTTCTAAGTCAGTATGTGTTCTACAGGGATCCTATCATACAATTTAGTAATATGTTTCTGATTGAGTTTGACACCATTATGGCAGACCATCACTTTTCTTGTGAAAAAAAGTGTTGTTGTTTATTTTCCTCCTTGAACTTTCAGATAGCCAGATATCCTTGAAAAAATGATTCTTTTAGATTATTTCTATAAATTTCTCATTCATATTTGTGTTTAAAGATAAGACTAAAATTTGTCTTTTTGTCATTTTACTCCACATATTACAAGTAGCTTTTCCCTTGGTTAGAATTAATTACAGAGTCCTTTGTGCCTATATTTGTGGTTGTTATAGAACAGATAACACTGGCAAGTTTGTTTTGTGAGTAAGAAAATCAAAGAATCTTTAATTATAGAGATCAGAAATAGAATATTATGGTTTCTATTAAAAACCAAAACCAAACACATAAAATTATGGTATCAAATTGAATACAAAAGTTTAAGGTAACAAGTTTTTAAACTAAGATCTATTTGCATATATTCATTGAATGAATTATTTAAAGCATACCAGTTTTCTAACAATGACTTACTATTTAAAGCAGGTATGGAAACACTGGACCTAGACTTGGATTTAATTGATCCCTTGTTTGATACCATTCTGGTTCCTGCCATTACAAATAAAAGGGATAGCCGTTGTGGACTGAGAACAGCCTAGGAAGCTTTCAAAATAGACTCATTAAGGCAGAACAAGATGATGGAAATAGCAGAAAATAGTTTAGGGAGTTCCTCACCCCACCCCAAACAATATACTCAACTTTTCCAAAATTATCTAGAAAATGTACCAGACTGACTTTTAAATAAGAAATCCAAGAGGAAAAAAATTCACAAGTCATTTTTCCAACTCAGCTCTGCAGACACTAATGATGGAGTCTGGCTAGAAGTGTATTTTATTGAGTACAAAGAGAGACTGTGTCCCAGGACAAGTGGTCCTAAATTCAGCACAGAGGAGCCTAGGGTATAGTAATAGGGACAAATTCTATTAGACTGTAAGTTCTTCCAGGAAAGAAATGTTTTAATTGACCAACTAGCATCTTTCCTTGCACTCTCAAGTGACAAGTTTGGGATAGACTAAGGAGGGCATCCACACTTATGGGTAGTATTCCAGGATGAAGAGTAGTCAGGGTTATAAACTCTGCATCCGGCAAGGAGTAAGTGTAGAATAGCAACAATGTGGTTCAGACACTTGAAGCAGAACAAAGTTTCAGTTCCAACTTCCAGGAGAGTCTACAGAGGAATAACTATGGCAAGAATGTCAGACCAAAGGGAATTCTATAGTTTTGTTGCTTTAAAATCAACAGTGCTTCCTAGTTAGCTGACACTGGTTGAATCCAGCAACCCTACAAGTGTATTGATCCAAACCCAGATCAGGAATTTGCAGAATTCAGGCCATTTTGTTCTGGATCAGAAAGTTTTCAGGTCCCAGTCTGAGCTATTCTTGAGACCCTAGAATAATGTAACACTTAATACCCCAAGAAAACAGCAGGAACTACCTAATCATCCCCTTCCTCTCCCTTCCAAATAATCATGGAATTTAGTCTTGACATAAAATCCAAAGTCAGGAAGCAGGCTGGAAGAATTAGAGAATAACAACAAAAATAATTCAACCTAGAAGGCTATTGTGATGACTAGTTCACTCAAGACAAAAAAATCAGAAGAGATATCTTCTATAAATAGTGATGAACAAAGTATCAAAGAAAGGCATGACTTAGGTGCAAATTCAGCTAAAATTCATGGAAGAGATAAAACAAAAGTTTTTTTAAAAAATGTTTTCAAATTACTTTATAACTGGAATGAGAAATGAGAGTTATGGAAGACAGAAAGGTAACTAGTTGGCACAAAAAGTACATATTCTTGCCTAGGCAACAAACTATCTGAAAATTAATGCTAATTTTCTAAAATTAGTGCTAATTTTCTAAAATTAGGTAGAAAATTTTTTCAAAGATTTAATTTTATTTGTTTTGGGGTGGCTAGGTGGCACAATGCATACAGCATCAGCCCTGTAGTCAAGAGTACCTGAGTTCAAATCCGACATCTGACATTTAATAATTACATAGCTGTGTGGCCTTGGGCAAGCCACTTAACCCCACTAGCTAACACAAATAAATAAATAAATAAACAAACAAATAAATAAATAAATATTTTGATTATTTGGAGTTTTACAACATTTCCCCTAATCTTGCTTCCCTCCCCCCAACCCACCCACAGAAGGCAATATGCCAGTCTATACATTGTGTCCATGGTATACATTGATCCAAATTGAATATGTTGAGAGAGAATTCATATCTTTAAGGATGAAAAATAAAGTATAAGAGATAGCAGAATTACATAATAAGATAACCGTTTTTTTTTCTAAATTGAAAGTCTTTGGTCTTTGTTCAAACACCACAATTTTTTCTCTGGATATAGATGGTATTCTCCATCACAGACAGCTCCAAATTGTCCCTGATTGTTGCATTGATGGAATGAGCAAGTCCATCAAGATGGATCATCACCCCCATGCTGCTGTTAGGGTGTACAGTGTTTTTCTGGTTCTGCTCATCTAGCTCAGCATCAGTTCATGCAAATCTTTCCAGGCTTCCCTCAATTCCCATCCCTCCTGGTTTCTAATATAACAATTGTGTTCCATGACATACATATACCACAATTTATTAAGCCATTCCCCAATTGATGGACATTTACTTGATTTCCAATTCTTTGTCACCACAAAGAGGGCTGCTATGAATCTTTTTGTAAAAGTGATGATTTTACCCTTTTTCATAATCTCTTCAGGGTATAAACCCAGTAGTGATATTGCTTGGTCAAAGGGGGTGCATATTTTTGTTGCCCTTTGGGTGTAATTTCAAATTGCTCTCCAGAAAGGTTGGATGAGTTCACAGCTCCACCAACAATGTATTAGTGTCCCATTTCCCACATCCCTTCCAACATTGAACATTGTGCTTTCTTGTCATATTGAACAGTCTGATAGGTGTGAGGTGGTTCCTCAGAGATGCTTTAATTTTCATTTCTCTAATAAATAATGACTTAGAGCAATTTTTCATATGACTATGGATCATTTTGATTTCCTCATCTATAAATTGCCTTTGCTTATCCTTTGACCATTTGTCATTTGGGGAAATGGCTTCTTTTTTAAAAAATTTGACTCAGTTTTCTGTATATTTCAGAAATGAGTCCTTTGTCACAAATACTAGTTGTAAAGATTGTTTCTCAGTTTACTACATTTCGTTTGATCTTGATTACATTGCTTTTGGTCTGTGCAAATGCTTTTTATTTAATGTAATCAAAATCATCTCGTTTGTTTTTAATGATGTTTCTCCATCTCTTCCTTAGTCATAAACTGCTTCCTTTTCCATAAATCCGACAGGTAAAACTACTCCTTGATCTTATAGAATGCTTATAATATGTTTTTATATAAATCCTGTATCCATTTGGATCTTATCTTGGTATAGTGTGTGAAGTGTTGATTCTAATCTAAGTTTGTTCCATACTAACTTCCAATTTTCATTGTTTAATCGAAGAGAGAGAAATTTTTATCCCAATAGCTGGACTCTTCAGGTTTATCAAACAACAGATTACTTTAATCATTTCTGGCTATTTTACCTAGTCTATTCTACTGGTCCACCACGCTGTTTCTTAGCCAATATTAGAAAGTTTTGAATGACTGATGCTTTATAAATTTTATATCTGGTAGGGCTAAACTACCTTTTTTGCACTTTTTTTTTCCATTGAATCCCTGGAAATTCTTGACTTATTATTTCCTCCATATGAATTTACTTACCACTTTTTCTAACTCATTAAAGTAGTTATTTTTAGAATTTTGATTGGCAGGGCACTAAACAGGTAGTTCAGTTTTGGTACAATTTTCATTTTTATTATATTAACTCGATCTATCCATGAGCAGTTGATGTTTGCCCAGTTCTTTAAATCTGATTTATTTGTGTGAGAAGTGATTTGTAATTGTTTTCAAAAAGTTTCTGAGTCTGCCTTGGCAAATAGACTCCCAGGTATTTTATATTGTCTGAGGTTACTTTGAATGGAATTTCTCTTTCTAGCTTTTCCTGCTGTATCTGGCTAATCACATATGGAAAAGTTAAGGATTTGTGAGGGTTCATTTTATATCCTGTAAATTTTGCTAAAGTTGCTAATTGTTTCCAGTAGTTTTTTAGATGATTTGGGGGGATTCTCTAGGTGTACCATCATGTCATCTCATCTGCAAAGGAGTGAGGTTTTGTCTCTTCTTTCCCAATTCTAATTCCTTCAATTTCTTTTTCTTCTCGTATTGCTGAAGCTAAAATTTCTAATACAATATTGAATAGTAGTGGTGATTAATAGGCATCATTGTTTCACCCCTGATCATATTGAGAATGCCTCTAGCCTATCACCCTTGAATATAATCCTTGTTTATGGTTTCAGATAGATACTGCTTATTATTCTAAGAAATTGTCCATTTATTCCTATGCTCTCTAGTGTTTTTAGTAGGAATGGGTGCATGTTTTTTGTCAAAATCTTTTTTCAGCATCTATTGATTAATATATGATTTCTGATAGGTTTGTTATTAATATAATTAGTTTTATACTAACAGTTTTCCTAATATTGTACCAACCCTGCATTCCTGGGATAAAACCTCCTTGATCATAATATATTATCTTAGTGAAAACTTGTTGTAATCATTTTGCTAAGATTTTATTTAAGATTTTTGCATCTATATTCATCATGGAGATA